>NC_082720.1:84843666-85093666 GCF_030144855.1 Hypanus sabinus
AGCACATGGGAAAAACTCATTGAAGTCAGTTCCAAAGCGCATAAAAAGCAAACAGAATATGCAAACTGAAACCAAAAGCTATCACTGTCGACTGATGTATATTAAGATAGTGATCCCATTAATTGAAAAATTAGCTTACTGCCTTAAGCAAACCTATTTTTTGATTGATTGAGTCGGTTCTTTTTAATCATTAGAAATCGGTGACCTGCAAGTGGTGTTTTGAAGCTAAACATTGTTCCTTGACAATGTAAAACATGGCTTTCAGGGAGTTGCATTTTATTTTACCAGGTAATTCTTTCTAAGGATGACACAGGGTGAGCAGTGCATCTCATAAGATCATTTAAATGGAATCATAGAATTTTATTAGACAGAGGCTACTGGGACCCGGCATCCAGTGTTAGCTCTTTGAAAGAACAATCGCACACCTTCTCACACTGCAGTTTTAATTTGTCTCAGTTATCTGTCTAGTTCCATGTTAAACTGGGTCAAATAAGTTAATTCAAGTGATGGGCCTCTGATCTCGGGCTATGCCCTTTGATCTTAGACTCACCCGTCGCAGGAAGCATCCTCTTCATATGCACTCCCTCTAGGCCTTTCAATATTTGATAGATTTCAGTGAGATTCCCCCCCCCCCATTCATCTAACTCCAGCAAGTACAGACCCAGATATATCAAATGCACCAAGTACATTAACCCTTTCATTCCCAGGATCATTCTCATAAATCTCCTCCAATGGTGGTACATTCTTTCTTAGCTATGAGGCCCAAAATCCGCAACAATCCAAATGAAGTCTGACCAATGCATTATAAAACTTCAAATTACATCCTTGCTCTTATATTCCAATCCCCTTGAAATGAACACTATCGTTGCATTGTCTTCCTTACCACAGACTCAACCTGCAAGTTAACCTTCAGGGAACCCTACATAAGGACTCCCAAGTCCCTTTGCACATCTGATTTCTGAATTTGCTCCCCATCTAGTAAATAATCTATGCATTTATTCCTTCTACCAAAGTGCATGATCACACATTTCCCTAAACTGCATTCCATCTGCCACTTATTCAACCATCCTCCTTATCAGTCCAAATAAGTAGTTCTGCAGATCCCTGCTTCCTTAACACTACCTGTCTCTCCACCTGTCTTTGTATCATCTGCAAAGCCATCATTTTCATAATCATTGACATATAATGTAAAAAGAAGAGGTCCCAACCCTGTGGAACACCACCAGTTATCAGCAGCTAATGAGAAAAAGGTCTTTAATCCCACTCTTTACCTCCAGCTGGTCAGCCAATCTTTTGTCCATGCTAGTACCTTTTCTGTAGTAGCATGAGCTCTTTATCTTGTTATGCAGCCTCTTGACAAAGCCCTTGTGAAAATCCAAATAAACAGGATCCACTGAATCTCATTTGTCGATGCTGCTGGTTATTTCCTCAAAGGGCAACATTTCCCCTTAAGGAAACCATGTTGACCAGCCTATTTGATAATGTGCCTCCAAATGCCCCCAAACTTCATCCTTATTAATGGACTAGATAGGTCAATTATAGGGTAACTGACATATAATTTCTTGTCTTTTTCCCCCCTCCCGCGAGGTTGGAGGACCGTTTCAGTTTTCCAGTCCTACAGAACAATACTAATGCCTCCACAGTCTCTTCAACTATCTCTAATGAACCCTGGGGTGTGTTGCATCAGGTCCAGGTGACTTGTCTACCTTCAGATCTTTCAGCTTCCCAAGCACTTTCTCCTTATTATAGCAACAACACTTGCTTCTGCACCCTGACATCTGCATGCTGTTGGCGTCTTTCACAGTGAAAACTGATGCAAAATAATTGTTCAGTTCGACCACCATTTCTTTATCTTTACGACCACCTCTCCACTGTCATTTTCCAGTGGTCTGACATCCTCTTCAATACTATTGATGAGCCTACCTTCATATTTCGTTTTCCTCCTTATTGCTTTTTTAGCTGCTACGTGTTGGTTTTAAAATCTCAAACTCAAAATCAGTTTTAATATCACTGGCATATCTTGAGAAATTTGTGGTTATTCGGCAGCAGTACATTGCAATACATAATAATAAAAAACTGTAATTTACAGATTTAAAAAGTTAAGTTAAATATACAGTGCAAGAAGAGAAAAAAAAAGGCAGAGGGGCTGTGTTCATGGGTTCAATGTCCATTCAGAAATCTAATTGTGCAGAAGAAGCTATTGCTGAATCGTTGAGTGTGTGCCTTCAGGCTCCTGTACCTCCTCCCTGTTGGTAGCAATGAGAAGGGGGCATGCCCTGGGTGACGTGGGTCCGTAATGATGGATGGCGCCTTCTTCAGGGTGGCAGGGTTTGCAAGACATTACTTCCTACAAAGCAAAACCCAAAAGCATGAATGGCAGCAAAGTTTCACTACCAGATAAACTCAATGCCTTCTATGCCCACTTTGAAAGGGAGAACCTGATGACCCTGTGACCTCCGTCTCAGAGGCCAATGTTAGGCTGTCCTTAAAGAGAGTGAACTCTCGCAAGGCAGAGGTCCCGATGGAGTACCTGGTAAGGCTCTGAAAACCTGTGGTAGGAGTATTCAAGGACATTTTCAACCTCTCACTGCTATGGGCAGAAGTTCCCACTTGCTTCAAAAAGGGAACAATTATACCATTGCCTAAGTAGAGTAATGTGAGCTGCCTTAATTGCCCGGTAGCACTCACATCTACAGTGATGAAATGCTTTGAGAGGTTGGTCATGACTAGACTGAACCCCTGCCTCAGCAAGGACCTGGACCCATTGCAATTTGCCTATTGCCACAATAGGTCAATGGCAGGCACAATCTCAATGGCTCTCCACACTGCTTTAGACCATAGCTCAGCATTTAATACCATCATTCCCACAATCCTGATTGAGATGTTGCAGAACCTGGGCCTCTGTAGCTCCCTCTGCAATTGGATCCTCGACTTCCTAACTAGAAGACCACAATCTGTGCTGGTTGGTAATAAAATCTCCTCCTCGCTGACAATGAACACTGGCGCACCTCAGGGATGTGTGCTTAGCCCACTGCTCTACTCTTTATATGCACATGACTGTGTGGCTAAGCATAGCTCAAGTACCATCTATAAATTTGCTGATGATACAACCATTGTTGGTGGTATCTCAGGTGGTGACGAGAGGGCGTACAGGAGTGAGATATGCCAACTAGTGGAGTGGTGTTGCAGCAACAACTTTACACTCAACATCAGTAAGGCAAAAGAGCTGATTGTGGACTTCAGGAAGGGTAAGACAAAGGAACACATACCAATCTTCAGAGGGATCAGAAGTGGAGAGAGTGAGCTGCTTCAAGTTCCTGGGTGTCAAGATCTCTGAGGACCTAACCTGGTCCCAACATATCGATGTAGTTATTAAGAAGGCAAGACAGTGGCTATACTTCATTAGGAACTTGAAGAGATTTGGCATATCAATAAGTACACTCAAAAACTTCTATAGATTTACCATGGAGAGCATTCTGACAGGCTGCATCACTGTCTGGTATGGAGGGGCTACTGCACAGGACCAAAAGAAGCTGCAGAAGGTTGTAAATCTATTCAGTTCCATCTTGGATACTAGCCTACAAAGTACCCAGGACATCTTTAGGGAACGGTGTCTCAGAAAGGCAGCGTCCATTATTAAAGGCCTCCAGCACCCAGGGCATGCCCTTTTCTTACTGTTACTATCGGGTAGGAGATACAGAAGCCTGAAGGCACACACTCAGCAATTCAGGAACAGCTTCTTCCCCTCTGCCATCCGTTTCCTAAATGGACTTTGAACCCATGAACACTACCTCACTTTTTTTAATATACAGTATTTCTGTTTTTGCACATTTTTAATTTTTTCTATATACTTATACTGTGATTGATTATTGATTTGTTATTATTTTTATTTTTATTATTATTACTGTTTTTATTTTGTTTTTTTCCTCTATATTATGTATCGCATTGAACTGGTGCTGCTAAGTTAACAAATTTCAAGTCACATGGCGGTGATAATAAACCTGATTCTGATGACCAGGCTTGAATGTGATAGATCTAGCCCTCAGCGGTCTATGAATCTCCTGTTTCATGCATGACTTTAATTCAGATATATATGGTATGTTTTCATAGGCACACTCTCATCCACATAGGTTTCTGTGAAGTCAGTGACAACTGTGGCATATTCATTCAGATTCAAAGATGAATCCATGAACACCGTAAAGTCCACTGACTCAAAACAGTCTTGTAAGCTCTCCTCTTCCTCCCTTGTCCATATCTTCTTGATCCTCTCTAATGGTGCTGCAGTCTTCAGTCTCTGCCTGTAGTCAGGGAGTAGAAGTAAAGCCAGGTGACCAGACTTTCCAAAATGTGTGCATGGGATGGCATGGTAAACACTCAGAGTAGTTTAACAGTGGTTCAGTGTGTTGGCTCTTCTGGTTTCACATGTAATACATTGCTAATAATTATTTAGGGATGTTTTTAAGCAGAGCTGATTGAAACCCCCAAAAATGATTGGGAAGGCATCAGCGTGTCCTGTTTCATACCCATAGATGACGTTGCTCAGTTCATCTAGATGCAGGTGTCCCCAACCAGAGGTCCATGGACTCCTTGCTTAATGGTATTGGTCTATGGTATAGAAAAGTTGGGAACCCCTGATCTAGAGCTTGATTGATACGGGCCTGAGGTGGAATATACACCACTACCAAGATGACGGCTGAAAACACCTGTAGCAGATAAAATGGACAGAATTTGATTGTTAGAAGTTCCAGGTCGAGTGAGCAGGACTGACACAAAAACTGGCATGTTTGGGCACCGCAAGGAGTTATTCATAAAGCTTCCTCCGCCTTTGAAAAACTCAGCAGTCCTATCTTGGTGGTGAATCATGAAGCTAGTGAGCTGTATAACTGCATCTGGAATGCTGGGGGATAACCAAGATTCTGTAAGCTCCCATTCCTCTAGAGTCGCACCAATTTTTGCTATACTGTCTGTCCCCTTTTTACCTTGTATGCTGTCTTTGATGTCTGTTGTTAGCCATGGTTGCCTCATCCTTCCTCTAGAATGCTTCTTTTCTTTGGGATAAACTAATCCTGCATCTTCTGAATTATTCTCAGAAACACCAGCTATTGCTGCTCTTCTATCATCCTGATAGTGTCCCCTTCCAATCAACTTTGGCCAACTCCTCTCTCATAGCTCTGTAATTTCCTTTACATTAATACCAAAACATCTGATTTTATCTTCTCCCCCCATGCTGTAGAGTGAATTCTATTCATACTATGATCACTGCCTCCTAAAGATCCCTTTACCTTAAGCTTCCTAATCAAATCTAATTTATTACACAACACCCAATGAGGAATAGCCTTTTCCCTAGTAAGCTTGACCACAAGCTGCTCTAACTAGTCACTTCGTGGGCATTCTACAAATTCCTCCTTTTGTGATCTGGCACTAACCTAATTTTCCCAACCTACCTGCATATTGAAATCCTTTCTCACCAATCATGAAGATGGTGACTTGACAGTAGGCTTTCCACCCAGGCCGATTCAGCAATACTTACATCTGCAAATAGGTTGTTCCATTTTAGGAGAACTAGAAAAGGCATTACAGATCTTAAGAAGTAGAAGAAGTATTCCCAACTCAATTGACCTGGAAAGATGGGTGAGCAATGGACAAAATATGAAAGCCATTAATCAAATCTATGAGCATGCAAATAGGAGAGATGGGACAGGAGAGGGGATGGTGTCTGGATCCAAATGTGTACATTACAGTTGTAGAATTGTTTTTTTTTATTTCCCAGTTACAACAGGTGTATTGTGACAGGCATTGAGCAACTTGACCAACAATTCTAAAACACACCACTGCACAGAAAAAGATAAAATTCAAACTCAGCTATTAACCCTTTATGGTCTTCCTTGGAACTCTCACCATCCAGTCCCACCAACCCATAATGAGTTCTGTGCCAGTTAGTAAGCATTGAGGGATGAATTTTATAACAGGTCGGTTTCATGGCCCTTTTTTGGCCACTGTCCCATCATATCACCCACACACAAGGGGCAGTTTATAGGACTAGGGGATAATTAATGTACTGAATGTTATTTTTCTGAAGCGTTGGAGGAAACCCTGGAGGAACCCACACAGTCGTGGGAAGAACGTGCAAACTCCGCACAGAAAGCTTTGCTGGTCACGTTGGGTTTGGACCGCTGGAGATGTGAAGCGGAGGCTCCTCGCTCTGCAGCACCACGCTCCTTTAAAATCAGCTTCACAAATCCAGCATCAGTGTGTTCAGCATTTATTCCTTAACAATACATCAAAGCAATATTCATGCAAAAGCAAAGGAAGAGTGACTTTGATACAGAAACAACAGGAGAAAGAACACTGCAGGCAAGCAAGAATTTGGCTTTTATCCAATCCCTCTCCATTGAGAAGGTGAATATAAATGTCCCCTCCACCAGCAGTATGGCTTTATTATGGTGATGACTGTGTTTTGATATATGGTTAGCTATTTAATGATTAGCAATATAAGCCCTTTTGGAAATAGTTTTGTGCGTAAGCTGTTAGGCTTGTTACGCTGTATCTGAATGGTATCGCAACCCAAAGCTCTGGAGGGTCCATCCTTACGCGTTTCTGACTCTGCACGCAAGCATGTCATTTCTGCTCCCCTGGTTTCCCCACGACAGCAGCACTGAGAGTAGGAGATCCACATGCAATGAGACTGTGGCTGAAAACCCGCATCCAAACATTCTAAGATTCAAAAACACCAAATAAATCCCACTGAAATGTCCCAGTAATTATATTTTTAACGTTATCGACCCACATGTAATTATCAGCCCAATTCAGACATGAGAGACAAAGACATGGAGGCTAAGCCATTCCCTGGAGAAGACTGTATCTCAGCATGCATGATCTTCAGGAGCTCAAATAATTATAAGGTTGATAGAACTAATAACAAAATCGACTTTTATTGGGGGGAGAAACTATAACAAGTGGGATAGAAGGCAGTGGCTAGTGAACCTTGGTGATGAAAAACAGACAATGAAACACTATCTGCGCCTCTGCCCTGCCAAACTCCATTATGATTTTGTCTTCAGCGAGTTCATTGTAAAGTCAAGAGAACAAAGACTATTTCAAGGATATCCTTCCTTAGACAAGTGAACAGACTTGTACAGGTCCCCATATAAATGAAGTATGATACTTTGCCTCACTGTGCTTGAACGGCCTAGGTAGAATGGATGTTTCCAGTAGTGTGAGAGTCCAGGACCAGAGGGCACAGCCTCAGAGTAGAAGACATCCCTTTAGAACAGAGATGTGTTGGAATTTCTTTGGCCAGACGGTGGTGAATCTGCCACAGACAGCTGTGGAGGCTGAATCATTGGGTATATTTAAGGCAGAGGTTGATAGGTCCTTGATTAGGCAGGGAAAATGGGGTTGAGATGAAAATAAAATCAGTTGTTATCAAACAGCAGAGCAAACTCAATGGGCTGAATAGCCTAATTCAGCTCATATGTCTTTTTGGTTTTGTATGCTTGTAGTATTGTACACTGCCACAAAATTCAGCTCCAATCAGTGGAATGAATTGCGGCAGCCTCTCCATGACCCATCGTGGATGTACAGTATTCCTCGGGGCCACTGAGTGAGGATGACCAATGAATAATTCTCTTCATATTCTCTCTATAAATCCACAAACACTTATGGGATCATTTTGTATAAATTGTGTTTAAAACAGTACTAGTCAAGTCCTTTAGCAAACACAAACCACTGCTTTGTCCAACACTCTATAACTGTAACAGGCCAGAATAGAAAGATAGAAAATCTACAGAACATTACAGGCCCACAATGTTGTGCCGACCATGCAACCTACTCTAGAAATTGCCTAGAATTTCCCTACCGCATAGCCCTCTATTTTTCTAAGCTCCATGTACCTAAGACTCTCTTAAAAGACCCTCAACACAAAATACTCTGCAGACGCAGAGTAAAAGACCCTATTGTGTGCACCTCTACCATTGTCACTGGCAGTGTACTCCACGCACCCACCACTCTCTGTGTGAAAAACTTACCTCTGATATCCCCTTTGCATCTACTTCCAAGCACCTTAAAACTCTGCCCCCTCGTGTTAGCCATTTCAATCCTGGGAAAAAGTCTCTGACTATCCACGCGATCAATGCCTCTCATCATCTTCTACACTTCCATCAGATCACTTCTCATCCTCCGTCGCTCCAAGGACAAAAAGGTGAAGTTCACTCAACCTGTTCTCATAAGGCATGCTCTCCAATCCAGGCTCCTATTCTCTTTTTCTCTTAAAGCATGAAGGTTTTGCAAGGGTTCCAGAAGTCTTCATGTTAAGAATGTGGTACAGAATTTACAGCAGAACAATCTATCTAGTCATTTGACGACATCTTGGAGGTTGTTTCCCGTTGAAACACCTCTCATCTCTCCGCACCTAAATGCAAATATGAACTTTATACTGTATGTGATTGATACCATGTCATCTGGAATATTTGACAAGACAATGCACAGAATGTACTTCAAAAATAAGACATCCTTTTCTAAAGCAAATGAGTATTGCGGAAGCATTGTGCTGTTGGAAGGAACTCAGCAAAATGAAACTGGCCAGAGATCATTAACCAGAAACATAAAGGCTGCCTCCCTACTGAAATAATCCAGCATTTTCTTAAAGTTGATGGGACTGGGTTATAACAAATGGTTATTTTTCTACTCCAAGGGAAAAAGGTCTGATTTTGTAAACTTTTTTTTTGTCTTACAGTCTAACAAGGTTCCTGTGGTGCAGCCATCCCATGCAGTCCATCCCCTCACGCCCCTCATCTCCTACAGCAATGAGCACTTTGCCCCCAACTCCCATTCGCCGCACCTATCAAACGAAATCAACCAGAAAACAGGTAAGAGAACCAGCTCTTTAGATCATCAGTAATTTCAGGAAGTCAGTGCTGGTGACGAAATAACAGATGCCACGGTGAGAGATTGAACGTCAAGTGCAGCAGGAACACGTATGGATGCCCCATCTCACAATTCAGTAGAACAGCAAATTTGGGGAGGCAGGACACAGACACACAAACACTACCCCCCCCCCCAAAAGGTCAGGGTCTAAAACACTTCACCAGAGTAAAAGTGGAGCGATACTCATTTAAAGTTTGTATAACTGTGGGAAAGGATAGGGAACTGGGACTAGCTACATTTCCTTTACATGTAGCTTCTAGTACTCAGTGGGCCAAATGGCCTGTTCCCCTGCTGTTACCATTCTGTTCTTCTGATCTCCAGTGCAGCAGAGTACAAATGTTGGTGGATTTCATTTACTCCACAGTTCCCACTGAAGGACCCCGGTGTCCCCTTTAGCAAAATGAAAGGAAAATCAGAGGTGAAGTTTGTTATGGGATTTTGTTGGCTACAAATTGGTTGCAGGTGGTTTTGGTAGTATTCTGTAAGAGGCTATAAACCTCTCACTGTACCAGTAGCCATGACAATAAACTGGAGGAAAAAGAATCGATTACATTTTGCAGTGGTCTCCAACAACTTTACTGATTAGAAGTGCATTCATTCAAAGGACAATAGACAAGCTGTCAAATATCTCTGAATCAAAATATGTCTTTAGATACATTTTAAAAACCCCCCATGCTGGGCACTTGAAGAGCTTCCTGGTATATTTCCCATTACTTTTTTATGCAATTTGTCCTTCTTCAAAAGATCTTCTCTGAGCCTCTTGGCCATTTTGTCAGATATTTGTCTCCAGCAAGAAGAAAAGGCAAAAGAAAATAAGACTGGAAAAATAGATGCTGAAGTTGGCATTCATCTAGAGTACTTACTGCGTCAGCACCTTCCAGAAGAATTAAGGCCAGCCATTGATATTTTCTCCTAATTCTGCTGAAAAAAATCCCCATCACAGTCCCTTTACACCGCCATTAAGAAAACTCCCTGGAGTACTTAGTGAGTAAGCACTTTGTGTAATGCACCGCCAAACCTCACAAGCCAGAAGATTGCTGATTTAACCGATGTCAATCAGGATTTCTGCTACTATCTATTGAAAAGTGAAGAATTGGTGCACAAGGCAAAGTTAAAGTTGTTTATTTTCATATGTGAAAGTACAACACTGCTCAGGTACAATGAAAAAATACCTGGCCCAATGAAACTATTGCACTGAATTGCACTAATCCCAAAGACAGAATGACCAATAAAAATATAAAACTCAGTGACAACCATGGAAAAACTTATTCAGTTTTTTTTTCAAATAAACCATGGCAAGTGTAAATGCCAGCAACATTATGCACGAAATGTACACCAGGTGATAGACAGTGGTTTAACCTTTTCCTTCCTAAACACGCTAAACACATGTAAATCAATTAACAAAATGCACATTTTTGATATAGTTATGTCCGGGATTTGATCATGAGTAACAGAGAACAAGAGAACAGCCCAAGTGATCTTTACGTAGTGAGTAATCTCTAAATGTCGGGTAAGGTCAACATAACAATAAGCTTTGGAGTCTATGCTATATAAGGAAGTTGTGTCATCATACTTGGGAGCTTTGTAGTCAGATTGAATTTGTGTACTTGGTGTTTGCCCTGAAAACCTGGTTGGAGGATGAATACCAGAGTTTGTATCAGAGGAAATAATCTTGCCTTCACTTCATTAGGGTTTTCTCATAGCAAAGCTTCATTTTATTGATGTGCATTTATGGCATGGATCAGTAAGGTACATGGTTGGCTTGATGTTCCCTTTCAGCTTCATCCCATACTAATGTCTCCAGGAATCTGTTGTGCAGATTGCAAAATTGGCTGATTTGAAAGTGGACGCATAACAGTAGAAAACATTTCAACTCCAATGGAGGAGGCAGAAGCTTAAGAGGGAAGAAATATTGTTCCATTGGTCATTCAAAGGGGCATGTAACTCCTGATCAGTGAGATACATGCCAGAAGGGAGGGCCCATTCCCATTCTTTATAAGATCCATTTGTCCCAGCAGACCCTCCATAGGAAGAGTCCAATATCATCTCCAGAGGGAAAACCTTCCAAAAAATGGAGCAGTGCTGGAAGACATTTTATGATCTCCAGGACATGTCATGTGAATCTGCTGATGGATCTTCTTGAAAATATTTTTCATGTATAGGTCTAAGATTATTTTAAGGGCAGTTGCTTGTCAGTATGTGTTGTAGAAAGATATTGAAGTAATTAGAATTGAGATTCTTTCCATTCATGTGTCATAATCAGCAGAGATAACATACTTAAGAAAATGTAAATAGATATAGCTTTTATACAATAAACACATTTAACAGAGATAGAACATCAGAAATCAAAGAGAGATTGGGTGGGAAATGTTATAGCAGCTTCATTTAATTCAAAAGCAAGGGGAGTTGCAATTTTGGTCAGCAAAACTTTACCAATTAAAATACAAAATGTATTAATTGATTCTGCGGGAAGATACGTAATTATACATTGTCAAATCTTTTCAGAACTATGGACTCTTATGAATGTTTATGCACCAAATGAAAACAATGTAAAATTTATACAAGAAGTTTTTTTGAATTTGGCTGACGCACATGATAATGTATTAATAGGTGGAGACTTTAACTTTTGTCTAGACCCAGTTTTAGATAGGTCGACAAAGGTTGTTACAAAACCAAAAGTAGCAAAATTAACTTTATCATTAATGAAAGATTTAAATTTGATTGATATATGGAGAAGAATTAACCCAAGAGAAAGAGATTATTCATTTTATTCAAGTAGACATAAAACTTATTCAAGGATAGATTTTTTCCTACTATCAGCGAATATTCAAGACAGAGTGAAAAATATGGAATATAAAGCAAGAATATTGTCAGCAGAGATAACATACACAGAAGGTTTGAAAGTATTTTATTCAAAAAGTAGGCTCCCTTCGATCATAATTGGTGTATGATGCTAGTTTTCAGGATTGTTATGGGGAGGTGATATTTTGGTTTGTAATAAAAGCTGAATACACTGCTGTGCTTAGTATATCTTGGGGTCCGTGTATATCTTAATGCATCCACCCAAGGTTCCTCATCAGACTAGAAAAGTAAGAAAGAATATGGGATGGAGAGATCTTAGATGGCACCAAAAGCAATTATATCAAACTTGATCTCCATCTTATCACTGACATTCATTTAGATTCCTTATGTCCCTATAAATAGTTGTTTAAAAAAACTGCCAAACAACCACAAGGTAATACTGAGTTTCCCAAAATGGCATTGACTCCAGTTTATTTGGGTAGAGGCAGAAATGACTTCACACAAATAATGACTTACTTTGGTGCACACTTGGCACAAGGGAAATATAATGTGCACCAAGGTGAATAACACATAGAAGTACCTGGAATCTGAGGTATCTGAAACAGTTTCACCAGCAAGGATCTCCCAGTGAACTGAACTAAGCAGCAGTCAAAATAATCAATATTCAAGGTTAATATTCTAGATGGTAATTTGTCCACTTATCAAATTGAGTGTACATCTTGGGTGCATTTGGGAACAAATTTTCAAAGTGATTCATCTCAACTCTATCAAAGACATTCATATTGGGATAGTTCTCTTTAGTACCAGCTGCCTGTATACAGGAAATTTGTGAGTCAGGAATCCCTGTGTGCACTATTCTTAAGCTTGTCCAACTGTAGCAATGAATTAATCATTTACTTAAGACTCTGAAGGGTCAGTAAAGCTGACTGATAGCCTTGTGCTAAATCTACATTCCAGTGTGGAGTATTGTGCTGGTTTTCAATAGGATAAGCTGTTTCATTGGAAATTTAAGTGATTATATGTCATTTAAATTTTAAAGCAAGTCTGTAGATAACTGTTATATTGTAGCTGAATTGTCAAATCTTGAAGAACAAGTGGTACAATTGTGGCTGCTAAGCTGACATGGCAACACATTAAAATGTGCCCTTTCATCATTAAATGCACAGAATACACACAAGATAATGGATCATTCAGGAGAGAGGACTGTTTAGAAAGAAAGATAATTTCCTGGCCAACAGCTGTGGAAAGAGGTGAATGAAACAAGATTTTGTCACCAATATTTCATGTATAATTACACAGAATATTTAGAAATGGTTGGTCCTGTCTTTACCATCTCGCATTTAACAGATTGACATCCTGGTTAATACTTTCTACACAGGAGGAATAATGCACTGGATAGAGACTAGATTATTACACAGTCCTTATGTATTTTGTATTTAGAAACCTAAAAGCAGGAATTGGTCAATCAGGTTAACTTGACTGAGGACTTGGCCGTGCTATGGTTTATTAAATTAGAAATGACCTAATTCTTGCAAAGTAGGACCGATATTCAAAAGGAGCATTGGTTAGAAATAAGGCAATGAAACTTAATTGACCATAAAATGCTTCTTATTGTCCAGAGAAAATTAACAGTACTGTATAAATATGGCTATCATAAGGTTAGTAAATGTACAAGGGTGATTGGGATGTGGACTTGTTACCACTGAAAATAATTTCTCTAACCCAGTGTGCAGTGGACTTGGGGAGCCATCTTTAAAGATTGCCATTGAATACAAAAGGTAGTGGATATGGCCCAGTCCATCACGGGTAAAGCTCCCTCCCCCATCGCCCCCGCCCCCATTAAGCACATTTACATGGAGCATTGTCACAGGAAAGCAGCATCCATCACCAGGGACACCCACCACCCAATCCATGCTCTCTTCTCACTGCTGCCACCAGGAAGAAGGTACAGGAGGCTCAGGACCCACACCACCAGATTCAGGAACAGTTATTACCCCTCAGCCATCAGGCTCTTGAACAAAAGGGAATAACTTCACTTGCCTGCATCGCTGAAATGTTCCCACAACCTAAGGACTCACTTTCAAGGACTCTTAATCTCATGTTTTCTCAATATTTATTGCTTATTTATTATTATTCTTTCTTTTAGTATTTGTACAGTTTGTTGCCTTTTGACTACTGGCTGAACACCGAGTGGGTGTAGTCTTTCATTGCTTCTGTTATGGATTTATAGAGTATGCCCACAAGAAAATGAATCTCAGGTTATATGCTGTGACATATATGTACTTAGGTGATAAATTTACTTTGAAACTTGTACTTTAAAGATTGAGTGCAAAATGAGCACATTTTTCAACCTATTTCGGTGCCTACGTACCCAACTATTTCTGCGTCTGTCAGTGCCTAGTGACCACATCAGGGCAGGTATATGTGGCTACAGTATGTTTGAATGCATGGCCAATATCTGCTCTCTGGATTTGTACATGAGTTTGATAAAGTCAGCAGCACTGGTGCCATGATTAGCATCTTCACAAATTTGGAAATGCAGTAGCTTTTTTTTACACCCATGTGCCTATCCCAACGTCTCTTAAAAGCCTCTAATGCATATGCCTCTACCACCATACCAAGCAGTGCATTCAAGGTGTCCATGGCTGTCAGAGAATAAAAATCACTCTGCACATCAGCCTTTCACCTTCAGTGTATGCCCTTTGGTACTAGACGTTGCAAGCCTGGGAAACAGGTACAGTCTGTCCATTCTCATAATCATATTAACCTCTAACAGATCTCCCTTCAGTCTCCAGCATTCCAGAGAAAACAACACAAGTTTGTCCAGCCTTTCATGATAGCACATGCCCCGTAAACCAGGCAGCGTCCTGGTGAACCTCTTCTGCACCCTCTTCAAAGCCTCAACATCCTTCCTATAGTGGGGACGACCTGAACTGTACCCAATACTCCAGATGTGGCTGAACCAGAGTTTTATAAAGTTGCAACATAACCTCTTGACTTTAGAATTCAGTACCTCAACAAATAAAAGCAAACATTCTATAAGCCTTCTTAACTATCTTATTGACCTGTGTAGCCACTTTCAAGGATCTATGAACTTGGATCCCAAGATATCTCTGCTCAGTGACTCTGTTAAGGATCTTGCCCTTAACAGTGTACTGTCCCCTTGTATTTGCCCTACCAAGGTGCATTTATCTGCGTAAAACTCTATCTGCCAGTATCTGCAACTGATCTACTGTATATCACTGTGTATTCTTTGCCAGTCTTCCACACCATCCATGATTCCACCAATATTACTTACTAACCCACCCATCTAGATTTTTATCCAGGTCATTTACATACAGCAGAGGTCCCAGCACAGATCCCTGTGGAGAACCACTAATTATAGACGTCCAACTCAAATAAGTCCCTTCAACCACCACCCTCTGTCAGTTCTGAATCCAAACAGTCAATTCATCGTGGACCCCATGTATCTTAATCTTCTGGATTAGCCCCTATGAGGCACTTTGTCAAATGCCTTACTAAAATCCAGGTAGACAACATCCACTGCCTTACCCTCATCAATCTTTCTCATCACCTTGTCAAAAAACTCATTCAAGTTGGTAAGGCATGACCTGCCCCGCAGAAAGCCTCACTGGTTCTCCCTAAATAGGCCATGGGTTTACAAAAGCGCAAATATTCTGTCCCTAAGAATTTTCTCCAGCAGTTACCCTACAACTGCCGTGTATATTTGAGAACTAGGAGCTACGTATAAAAAACCTTGTGGGTTAATGTCTTTGCTTGGTTCCTGCTATGGCTCAGAACTGCAATGCCAGAAGTTGACATTGGCTTCCAAGAAAACCACAGCAAAGGACTGCAAACAGCTGAAAATGAAACCACAGTGTATTCTGCACGCTAATCTTTGAGAACATGAAGGAGTCAGAGGGCTTTAAAACTAATTCATAGACTTTTAATTTATAAATGCACACAGTCCAATGTGTACATGGAACTATTACTTGGAAATATATTCATGAATGCTAACATTATTAACATTACCCCCAGCTAGCTCAGGGGGTATATCTATTACATGATGTTGTTCTGAACGTCTGGGGCAGGAAGTCTCCTGGCTCAGTTTCTAGCTTAACCTGAGTTAACTGAAATTACAGGACTAAAAGGCTTTGCCACTCCTGCTTTGGGGTGGAGTGGGTGGGGGAAGACAATTATGATAAGACCCTTGTGATAAGAGGACTTGTGTAATTATCAAGCATTGTCAGGGTCTGTCAATAACAGTACCCCTCACAGTCAGGTAACTTGCTAAGGCTCGCTGTAAAACATTTCCTCATGGCCGTCCAGGGGAGCAGAGAACTGATGTCGGACAAATCAACATTGTCATTCAGGAGGGACGCAGGCAAAATGAGGAAGACAATCGATGCTTGTCCTAAATACAAGAGATTCTGCAGATGCTGAAAATCCAGAATATCACATATGAAATGCTGGAGAAATTCAGCATTTATGAGAGGAAGAAAGAGCAAACGTTTTGGGCCGAAACCCTTGATCAGGACTTTTTGTCCACATTTTTAAGACAAAACTAATTAATGAAGTTCAATATTTTTCATATTTACCTCTAAAACTAGTATTTCTTAATATAAAGTAATGGCTGCGTAATGGGGAGAACACTAAAACCCCCCATCCTGACCAAGCAACTCAGCCTTTTTAAAGGAGCACCAGATGGTCTCAGTTGGAAGATTGATCACAGGCTTGGATGTCTTTTCGCAAATCCAGGCACCCCATGGTACTATGTGTGAAAGAAGCTTTGGTCGAGAGTTATTATCATTGTTACACTTTCCTCCCTGTAAGTCCCAAAACCTTATAAATTCTTTTTTTTTCAGATACTTACTGGTACCCTTTATGAATGTTTTCAACAATCCACAGCGTTTCTGGTGAGGGGAAGAGATTGTGCTACTAACCTTCACACTTGAGCACGTTTCGCTAGTAATTAATATTGTTGCATCCATTTTCCCGGTGTAATATGGTTACAAGGGGTATCTGAACAGCTGGAAGCCTGCACCTACTCTCTGCCCCCACGCTCTGGCACAGTGTTCAAACTTAAGGATCAAGAGCTCTATAACTTATCAGTGCGCTGCAGAATCTCAGAGTACATATATGTAAGTTATTGAGTCTAAGTGGCAATTTCAAGTTTGTAATTGTCATTTTTATTTTTGTGCAGGTTTGCATAGATCTCCTCAGGGTGCAGATCTAGCGGCTTTCTACTCTATGTCTCCTGGAAGTGTAGGACAGATCACGCCTACGATGGGCTGGTAAGTGATGCATCAGGAAGTCTGGTCTGAGGGGAGAAATATAGGTGGAAGAACTGGGCTTTCACCCATCTGCACCAAAAAGAAAGGAAGTGTTACTTGAGCTCAGGCCTCAATAAACTTTGAAACTTTCAACGATGGCTTTCATTTTCGATTCTCTTCAACATCAGTACTGACCCAAAACCAACTGTTCAAGAAGGAATTTCAGATTCAGCATTAGGCTGGTTGGGAGTAACGTACGGACACTGGCTTTTCTAGTATTTGTAGAGGGTTGTGTTCTGAACATTATTTCATTTGGGACTTAGAGAAAACCATAATGGTAACTACCATTAATATTAATATGGGATAAATTGATGTCCTTATTATACAGAATTGATGCCATTAGTCAAAACCATGTTAACTTGCCTTTGGGTGGGGGGGGTGTGTGGGGAGGTAGCTTTATTCAAAGAGTTCATTCAAAACCAAGGTTCTATTTACGTTGTTTTCTTGTAACTGATAATACCAAGTAACAAATTGTGAAAGTGCATGGGCTTTGTCTTTGTTTAGTTTTTTTAAATCTGAGAAGACAACAGTGCAAATAGTGCCTCAGAGTGAATGTGGCATGAGCACTGTTCCCTGGTGTATCTGGCAAGAGCTCAGCTCCCAAATGAATTTATCAGATGGATTATGTCATGATGATGTCAGTAAGCATCTGGTTGCCCCACTTGTCTCCAGGCAACAGAATCCTTCTGGCTGGTTTTTCAAAAGGTATACTCACTCCAAACAGTCTTTGTGAAATACATGCCAATTAGTTATCAGTAACATTTTTTGTTTATTTCCTTAACTTTAACATAACATTTCTGTTTATGCTCAGATAGATTATTTGTTGTCGATGCTGTCATTTTCTTTTGTTAGATTCGATGATGAGCTGACTCAGCCACATCACTAATTCATCAGTGTAACACAACACAAGCACAATAAGCAGTCTTTCATCTGAAAACCCTCAGAGACTTCTCATGTCTGTGTGAATTATAAAATCCAATCTTCAAGTTATCAAAGCTGTTATTATTTTATGTACTGTTTATTTTCAGTGAAGTCAATTATAGCACTGAGAGAATGGGATAAACAAACTTTTGAATGATGTTTAATTTTTGTCTTCTCATTTTCCTGACTCTCTTTCTTTCCTCTTGTACCAGGTACAGTGCCAAGACAGGGTGGAGGTGGGCAAGTTGCTTCACAGCTCCTGGTTCCACTGCACGTAGAATGGCTCACACACACACACACACACACACACACTCTCCCTCTCTCTCTCTCTCTCTCTCTC
Organism: Hypanus sabinus; assembly: GCF_030144855.1. Taxonomy (NCBI): domain Eukaryota; kingdom Metazoa; phylum Chordata; class Chondrichthyes; order Myliobatiformes; family Dasyatidae; genus Hypanus; species Hypanus sabinus. The sequence continues at coordinate 84,861,988 of NC_082720.1, forward strand.
TCTCTCTCTCTCTCTCTCTCACACACTCTCTCTCTCTCACACACACACACACTCTCTCTCACACACACACACACACACACTCTCCCTCCCTCTCTCTCTCTCTCTCTCTCTCTCTCACACACACACACACACACACACACACACACACACACACACACACACACACATATCTTTGGGATATATCTATCCTATACTTTCTCATTTAGCCCCCAAAAATCCATTCATTGCTGCTCAGCTGTCATCCCCAATAGTGTCCCCTTCCAATCAACTTTGGTCAGCTCTTCTCTCATGCTGCTGTAATTCCCTTCACTTCACTGTAATACTGATACTTCTGACTTTATCTTCTCCCTCTCAAACTGCAGGGTGAATTCTATCATATTATGATCACTGATTTCCTTTACCTTAAGCTCCCTAATCAAATCTGTTCATTACACAACACCCAATCCAAAATTGCCTTTCCCCTAGTGGACATAACCGTAAGTTGCTGTAAAAACCCATCTCGTCAGTATTCTATTAATTCCCTCTCCTGGCACCCAGCACCAACCTGATTTCCCAATATACCTGCATATTAAAATTCCCTGTGACTATCATAACATTGCCCTTATTACGTTCCTTTGCTATTTCCCATTGAAATTTATATCCCACATCTAGGCTACTGTTCAGGGGCCTGTATATAACATCCATCAGAGTCTAGTTACCCTTGCAGTCTTTTAGCTCTGCCTACAAGGATTCTACATCATCTGATCCCATGTCACCTGTTTCTAAGGATTTGAATTGATATTTACCAACAGAGCCACCCCACCTCCTCTGCCTAATTACCTGTCCTTTCAATGCAAGGTGCATCCTTGGATGTAAGCTCCCAACTATAATCTTCTTGCAGCCACGGCACAGTGATGCTCACAGCATCATAACTGCTGATCTTTAGCTGCACTACAAGCTCACCCATTTTATTCTGTATACTGTGTGCTTTCAAATATAACACCTTCTGTCCTCTATTCATCACCCTTTTCAATTTTGCCCTCATGTTACATTTCAACTCATCCCACTGCCTACAGTTTTCCCCTGTCATCGGCCTGCCCTACTCACTACACAATTCATCGACTTCCACACCAACTGCCCCCTCCTCATTCCTTTCACTCGGATTCCCACCCCCCTGCCAAATTAGTTTAAACCCTCCCAACAGCTCCAGCAAACCTGTCTGCAAGATAGTAAACACTCTTCAGGTTCAGGTTATCTTGTTCTTTTTGCACAGCTCAAACCTTCCCCAAGAGAGATCCCAATGATCCAAAAATATGAAACCCTACCCCCTGCCCCACTTCTTCAGCCACTCATACAGCTGTACTAGCATCTTATTCCTGCCCTGAGTAGCACGCGGTACTGGGAGTAATCCTGAGATTACTACCTTGGAGGTCCTGCTCTTCAGTCTGTTCACTAACTCACGGCGCAGGACCGCTTCCCCTTTTCTACCTATGTCAATAGTACCAATGTTCACCACAGCCTCTGGCTGCTCATTCTTGCTCTTGAGGATCTTTGATAGACATGGAGCAGATATTTCCTATAGTGAGGGAGTCTAGGACCAGAGGGCACAGCCTCAGAATACAAGGATGTCCCTTTAGAACGTAGATGAGTAGGAATTTCTTTAGCCAGGGGGTGATGAATCTATGGAATTCATTACCATAAACAGCTTTGAAGGCTAAGTCTTTGAGTATATTTAAAGCATAGGTTGATAGGTTACAGGGAGAAGGCAGGAGAATGGGGTTGAGAGGAATAATAAATCAGCCATGATGGATGGCAGAGCAGACTCGATGGGCTGAATGGCCTAGTTCTGCTTCTTTGTCTTATGGTCTATCCAGGCACCTGGAAGAATAAATCTTAACTGCATCACCTCCTTCCCACCAAAAAACTATACAGTTAAAATGCACCTCATAAATTATCACACACAAATTGTACAAATGCTAAATAATCGTTATGTTGATATGTTAGTAATCTGGCTTAATCAATTTATGCCTCCTGTGTGTGGCACTCTTGCTGTGAGAAATATTCTGCATACTTCAACAACACTCTGTATCCTCTGCACATTCAGCAGTAATAAGGCCAAGAAATATTGAGCAATGGCAAAATAGGCTAAGTTGCTGCTCAAAAATAAGCTTGAAAAATGTTCTGGCTTCAAATAGGTGACATACGTTAACACGGCAGAAATATTTATTTGGATAGCAGTTGATTCGCAGTTGCAGTTATCCACTCTATCCCTTTACCTCTTCTGTTCACACATCATTCCCTTTGGAGGTTATCCTTAACAAGCTATTTTTGAACCTGTACCTGTTGATATTTGCCATTTACTTGTGATCTCAATTTTATGCAGACTGCAAACACATTCACCAGAACCCTCCAATCAATCAAAAAAAATTCTAATCAAACAACTTCTGCCTTTCCAATGTTAAGAGGACCAATTAACTGCTACTTCTTGGTTTTACCAGCCAGTCATTTGTCAGCCCACTTTAATATGATTCAGCCTTTCCCATTGTCCTTTTGAGTTAATCCACGACCGTTCTCCCTACTGGGTAATGAAGTCACCAGGGTTCGAGCCCAGCAGAGAAGTGACTGGTTCATGCTGAATTAGTAAATCTCTGAGATTTGGAGAGGGAAACCAAACAATATGATGATGAATATGAACAGTAAAGACATCTGTGACAGTTTAGTAATTAATTATTGGGTGCAACTCACTGTTTATTCTCACCAATTTAGAATGGACATTGGACCATATACCCAGCCGAGCACTGACAACCCAGGCATCATCCAGCATCAAACCTGATTACCTTTATCTAATGGGGAAAGGACAAATGAAAAAACAAGTTAGAAATCTCCTCTAATTCCTCTGGAAAACATTATCCTACAGCCATCAGGGACAACCAGCTTCATTCTACTAACATGCTGGAACCCAGCTCCCGAGGAGAGAGTTCTCATTCACCACAGATTCCTCAAAGCAAAGTTTCTTTATCCCATTCTCTCGTAAGCAATAAAAGGAGTAAAGCAATACTTAGCACACGGCACAATAAGATGCAGTCTATCTTTTTTAAGCTCATAGGTAAAGCCTGTAAGGCCTAGCAGCTGATAGATCCTTTTCTCCCCGATCCCAGGCAAGGTCAATCTGTCTATCCAATTACATCATGTGGATTTAGACAATCTTACACCTCCGGGCTTCCAGCCAGTACTTCCATATCCAGGTAGGTATGATGTGTGAGACTAGTCAGCGGCAATGCTAGTCTCACAGCTTGCAGCTTCTGCCAAGAAGTGTCCAGCAAGCCCGGCTGAACATGTGGTTCTCGGGCAACATGCCAGAGCTGGGCCTCAGGTTCCAATCAGCACTCATCTGTTCAGTTTAAGGGAGCTGAGCTCTGATGAGTACTGATCTCCAGCTTAGCTTTAAATGTGCCCTTACTGTCCCGTAGCAGGATTGTTGTCCAGTATTGTGATGTCAGAGCCCTGTGTCTTTTGTTGCATTCACAACCGGCTTCAAACTTTATTAAGCATTTTATTGGTTTTCTAAATTAAATGTTACGTTATAGGTTGGCAGCCGGTGGGAGTAATGTAGCACATCAGCCTTCTGTGCACCTGAGTAAGGTGCAGCTGTGAACCTGAGCCGGTCGTGTGTGTTGATAAAGACTGCAATGTTGGAGAACAACCCTATTAATGTGATTCTGTAATTATGTGTCTACAAAATGAGATGTCATGCACAGTAAAACCTGGTGTTCATTTTTTCAAAGTTTCTGTCCACTAATCTCCCTTGCCCCACGTGTTCATCAGCTGAGCAGGAGTCTAGTGGAATGAGGCGCGAAATAATTTGACCTGTTATCGGATAAGTGTTAGTGCAGCTGTTAATAGCAGGGGAGAGATCTGTAATAATGAATTCCTGACAGAAATCCACTATTTTGTTTTATCTCCAGAGCAGCAGAGATGGTGAAATCAGTATCATTAACTAGGATTATATGTTCGCCAAATGTGTGAATAGTCCATTGCTGCATCTCAAGCAGAACCTTCTCAGCTGACAGAGGCAAAAGTTGGGGAAGTGATGTTGCAGTGTTGCCGTCGTCTCCAATCCATCTCTCTTCAAGCATAGGGTAGCCACTGGCCCGTAATGTAAAAGGGCTGCATGTACTCAGAAGGTTGATCAGCATCTGGGGAGAGAGTGAAAAACAAAATCAACGTTCCAAGCGGATTCCTATCTTTGCCCCTTAAAGAGAGGATTATCTATGGGTTAAGCTTTCCATTCTGCCAAAGAGTCTCAATCTCTTGATCTAAATCACTACCCTCCGTCATTTGCATTAACTATTATCCGGATTGTTGTGCACTTCATTCTTCCTCAGCAAATTTCTGTGGATCCTTTTCTACTTGGCTTTGAGCTCAGCTTCCTATTTTCAGCATCTGCTCCACCCAGTACCACCAAACTTCAGCTGGAGTTAGCATTTGTCACAAGGTTCCGTTCTGAGGGATAGTAGGGAGAGGGGCTGTGGTGTGGAGAGTGGGGGGGGGGGTGGATATCAGAAAAGAGACCAGTGGCCAACTGCTGCTAAAAATATACATCCATGCTGACAACAGATACATATCAGGCTCAGTTTCCTTTGGATAGTTGGGAATTTGTGAAGAACTGTATCCAGCAGAAGAAAAGAGAATAAATTAGCAAAAAAAAAGAGGCACACCTGAGGACTGGGAGAAATTCAGAGACCAGCAGAGGAGGACAAAGGGCTTAATTAGGAAAGGGAAAAAAGATTTTGAGAGAAAGCTACAGGGAACATAAAAACTGACTGTAAAAGCTTTTATAGATACGTGAAAAGAAAAAGATTGGTCAAGACAAATGTAGGTCCTTTACAGTCAGAAACAGGTGAATTGATCATAGAGAACAAAGACATGGCAGACCAATTGAATAACTACTTTGGTTCTGTCTTCACTAAGGAGGACATAAATAATCTTCCGGAAATAGTAAGGGACCGAGGGTCTAGTGAGATGGAGGAACTGAGGGAAATACATGTTCGTAGGGAAGTGGTGTTAGGTAAATTGAAGGGATTAAAGGCAGATAAATCTCCAGGGCCAGATGGTCTGCATCCCAGAGTGCTTAAGGAAGTAGCCCAAGAAATAGTGGATGCACTAGTGATAATTTTTCAAAACTCCTTAGATTCTGGATTAGTTCCTGAGGATTGGAGGGTGGTTAATGTAACCCCACTTTTTAAAAAAGGTGGGAGAGAGAAACCAGGGAATTATAGACTGGTTAGTCTGACATCGGTGGTGGGGAAAATGCTAGAGTCGGTTATCAAAGATGTGATAACAGCACATTTGGAAAAAGGTGAAATCATCGGACAAATTCAACATGGATTTGTGAAAGGAAAATCATGTCTGACGAATATTATAGAATTTTTTGAAGAGTGGATGAGGGAGAGCCAGTGGATGTGGTATATTTAGATTTTCAAAAGGCTTTTGACAAGGTCCCACACAGGAGATTAGTGTGCAAACTTAAAGCACGTGGTATTGGGGGTATGGTATTGACGTGGATAGAGAATTGGTTGGCAGACAGGAAGCGAAGAGTGGGAGTAAACGGGACCTTTTCAGAATGGCAGGCAGTGACTAGTGGGGTACCACAAGGCTCAGTGCTGGGACCCCAGTTGTTTACAATATATATAAATGATTTAGACAAGGGAATTAAATGCAGCATCTCCAAGTTTGCGGATGACACGAAGCTGGGCAGCAGTGTTAACTGGGAGGAGGATGCTATGAGGATGCAGGGTGACTTGGATAGGTTGGGTGAGTGGGCAAATTCATGACAGATGCAATTTAATGTGGATAAATGTGAGGTTATCCACTTAGGTTACAAAAACAGGAAAACAGATTATTATCTGAACGGTGGCCGATTAGGAAAAGGGGAGATGCAACGAAACCTGGGTGTCATTGTACACCAGTCATTGAAGGTGGGCATGCAGGTACAGCAGGCGGTGAAAAAGGCAAATGGTATGTTGGCATTCATAGCAAAAGGGTTTGAGTACAGGAGCAGGGAGGTTCTACTGCAGTTGTACAAGGCCTTGGTGAGACCACACCTAGAATATTGTGTGCAGTTTTGGTCCCCTAATCTGAGGAAAGACATTCTTGCCATAGAGTGAGTACAGAGAAGGTTCACCAGATTGATTCCTGGGATGGCAGGACTTTCATATGAAGAAAGACTGTATCAACTAGGCTCATACTCACTGGAATTTAGAAGATTGAGGGGTGATCTTATTGAAACGTATAAAATTCTAAAGGGATTGGACAGGCTAGATGCAGGAAGATTGTTTCCGATATTGGGGAAGTCCAGAACGAGGGGTCACAGTTTAAGGATAAAGGGGAAGCCTTTTAGGACCGAGATGAGGAAGAACTTCTTCACACAGAGAGTGGTGAATCTGGGGAATTCTCTGCCACAGGAAACAGTTGAGGCCAGTTCATTGGCTATATTTAAGAGGAAGTTAGATATGGCCCTTGTGGCTAAAGGGATCGGGGGTATGGAGAGAAAGCAGGTACAGGGTTCTGAATTGGATGATCAGCCATGATCATACTGAATGGCGGTGCAGGCTTGAAGGGCCGAATGGCCTACTCCTGCACCTATTTTCTATGTTTCTAATATAGGTAGCATAAAAACTAACCATTTTTCACTGAGTGCGTTTTTCAAAGAAGAAAAAAATGTTCCTTAGATTTATTCATGCTGTAGAATTCTCTTATCCCTTTGATTCAGTTTATAACAGCATCAAATTACTTATCACTTTTCATTTGTTTGCAATTGCAAGGATATTTCTTTGACAATATTATCAGCCCATTTCCCACCAGGATTCACTGTAAATGTCCTTGTTGCTTTTCATTTTCTAAGTTTGATTCAGTGTGTCAATGTGCGCTTGTTTGTGATCTGTCAGGTCAGGAGAAGTCTGTACTAATCATCGTGCAATATGTGTGTGTGGCATTGATGTGTGTCCGATAGCGGGTTTTATTTTGGAAGTCTGGTTCTATTACAATTTTTTTTTTTCAGTTTAAAAGCAAGAGAAAAAGAGTTAATTTTGCAGTCCCTTTCTTAGCCTCAGGTTGTCCCAAAGCATTAAACTGTCAATAAAGTATACCTTAAACTGTAGCCATTATTGTTATATATGAAATTCAGCAGCCAATTTATTCACAGCGAACCTCACAAAGGCAATGTGTGAATGATCGTGTAATCTGTTATGATAACTCTGCTTGGAAGTTAAAAATTGCTTAGAACACCAGGAATAACTTCTTAATGTCCTTTGAAATAACTTCATGGGATCTTGCTCAGACTGTGAATTTTCTACATTATCATGTTAATTGATCCCAGATTAGATTAAACTCCACATTGTGAAAGATGGAAACTGAATTTTGTGTGATGTGCAAGGTAACTGTTTTTGAATAAGATGATCTTGGACGTGAATTATTGTGAAGCTTTGCTCTTATTACACAATATTGCATAATCAATGATATCACATAATCAGTGTCACCAGCGATACCAGCCTATCACATAACCAGCGTGTCACACCCTGCCCTCACTCATCAATTTATAAGGAAACTGGGAAATACAGTATACTGCTGACTCAAACAATAACACTTGTTTTGTAAAGTTGCCCAAGGCAAATGTTGGCCTCAAAACTCTATTATACCTAATTGAAACAGAGTTACTTCAATATCTTCCCAAACTTTCACAATTTCAGGACCAGAATCAGAATCAGACTTAATATCATCAGTGTGTATCGAGAAGTTTTGTTAGCTTTGAAGCAGCAGGAAAATGCAATACATAATAATAGGGGAAAAAACTGAATTACAGTAAGTATATCAGTAGTGCAAAAATGTAAAAAAAAGGGGAAAAAGTAGTGAGGTAGTTTTCGTGCATTCAATGTCCATTTTGAAATTTGATGGCAGAGGGGAAGAAGCTGTTCCTGAATCGTTGAGAGTGTGCCCTCACACTTCTGTACCTCCTTCCTCATGGTAACAATGAAAAGAGACCATGTCCTCGGTGATGAGAATCCTTAATAAATGGATGCTGCCTTTTTGAAGCACTGCTCCTTGAAGATGTCCTGGATACTATGGATGCTGATGCCCACGATGAGGCTGACTAAGTTTACAACTCTCTGCAGCTTACTTTGATCCTGTGCAACAACCCCCTCCCCTCCCCCCCCCACTAGATGTTAATGCAGCCAGTTAGAATGCTCTCAACGGTGCATCTGTAGGAATTTGCAAGTGTTTTAGGTGACGTACAAAATCTCCTCAAACTCCTAATGAAATATAGCAGCTGTCATGACTCCTTTGTAGCTGCATCAATCTGTTGGGTCCAGGATAGATCCTCAGAGATATTGACCCCCAGGAACTTGAAAATGCTCACTCTTTCCACTTCTGATCCCCCAATGAGGAATGCTGTGTGTCCTCTCATCTTACCTTTTCTGAGTCCACAGTCAGTTCTTTAGTCTTACTGATGTTGAGTGCAAGGTTGTTGCTGTGTCACCACTTAACAAGCTGATATATCTTACTCCTGTACGCCCTCTCATCACCATCTGAGACTCTAAAACTAGAATCAATACTTTTATTCATAGAAATCTATGCATAGCAGAGCAACTTCCCAGACAGCTACTGCGTGCCATGTCCATTGATGGAATAGGGTGGTGGCACAACTGCAGCACACAGTTTGTCCCTGTCTTCTGCATTTCAAAGGTTCCATTTAATGTCAGCGAGATGTATATAATATACATCCTGAAATGCTTTTCCTTTGCAAAACATCCACAAAAACAGAGAAGTGCCCCAAGAATGAATGACAGTTAAACGGGAGAACCCCAAAGCGCCCCCCCACCCGCGCGTAAGTGGCGGTGAGCAACGATCCCCCCTCCCCCCACCGCCAAAGCAAAGAAGCGCACCCACTACCGAGCACAAGCATGAGCTAAGCGATAGCAAAGACGCAGGCCTTGCAGTTGCCCCAAAGACAATCGCAATTCATCCAGCATTCAACAGCCCAAAGGTTCTCTCTCTCCCTAATAAAGGAGAGGGAGCTGTCGCCACCCCCCCCCCCGCCCCTATTTCAGTGCAGAAGTCACTGACTCTCTTTTATAGAGATGGCCTGACTCTCTGAGAGAACATTGCTGACAGTTCTACATACCTCTTGGCTGGAAGTAAATATACCGAGGCCTATTATTTGTATATATTCAAACCTTGATCAAAGAAGCAAGTTTGAAAACCATCTTAAAGGAGAAAAGAGCAGTACATTTAAGGAGAAAACCAGAGAGCAGAGCTTTGGTGGCTAAAGGCACTACCAGAACAGCTAAATTCAGGGCACGCATAGGGTCAGCACTGAAGGAGCACATGGGCATTAGTGATACTGAGGGGCTGAACTGTGGAGGGATTTGAAAGCAAGAGTAAGAATTTTAAGATGGAAGCATTGCTTATATAGGGTCCTAATTTACCCTCCCAAATTTGCATATTTTCCTCTGCTCCTCACAATAAGTTACTGATGCATTCTGGTTAATAGCTCCAACACCTCCTGTCTCACTCAAAGGCTTATTCTTCATGTTGGAAACTTCATCTCAGCAAAATGTTTCACCTTCCAATACAAATCATCCAAAAGCAACTGGAGGCTGGGCTATCAACCCTTCCCGCATTTGTGACCCTTTTCATCTGTAGCTCAGCATTTATGACTTAGCGTTGGCTGCTTTTGAGGTGGTAATACGCTTTAGCCTTATTGGATTGGGAGCTGTAGTTCACGGGCCGTGTGTCTCCTCTATCCACATCCAGACATTTCTAACAGGTGAAGGATTTGAGGCCAAGTTAACCACCGTACCTTGTTTGTTTGCAGGTTCCCCCATCCTTTGGTGCTGGGCCCCCCAGGCATGCACTCAACAGGGATCCCCCATCCTGCTATTGTGAGCACTTCCAGCAAACCGGACATGAGTCAGTACGACAATGGCCTCAGATGTGTGTAAGTAAAGAGTTGGAAAAGTTAGTGTTGTTTGCCCCTGCGGTGAAGAGCTGCCATAAGGACAGACTCTTTTAACTGCTCTGTGTGCTTCTAACACCCATCTTGCCCTGGATATTTGGCTTCACCATTGATAAACTAATAAAGTCATCCAGCATCTGAAGTACAGCCTGGGAAATAACTTCCATCAAGAGGAATTAGAGGGGACACCTTTTCCCTAAATATATGGTGCATGATTCTCTGGGTTCCATTTCCCCTTCTGCTGCCTGTAAGGAGTTTGTACATTCGCCCCATGTCCGTGTGGGTATCCTCCGGGTGCTCTGGTTTCCTCCCACAGTCCAAAGACGAACTGATTGATAGGTTAATTGGTCATTGTAAGTTGTCCCGTGATAGGCTAGGGTTAAATTGGGGTTGCTGGGTGGTGTGGTTCAAAGGGTTTGAAGGGTCTATTCCACGCTGGATCTCAATAAACAATGGAGTAAGTAATTATGCAAATTACCTATAAAAGCATCCATCATCATTAAAAAGTCTTCTTTCGCTTGTTTATGTACATGATGCGCTGACAAATCTCAAGTCTTTGTGGCTTGCAGTAGGTATTATGTAATATCGTTCAATAAGAAGCTGCCTCTTGTTCCTCCCTTTCTGCTGGGAATTGAACGACTGACATAGTGTCTTTAAGGTTTATACATCCAGAAGCATAGTGAATGATGCAATTCAAGCTGATGCTGAGGAATGCAAGTCCACCACCCTGCTTTAATCATTTTCCTCTGTGGTAACCATTCTCTGGCTATTTTGTCTCACTCCATAAATAGATCCAAGCACTTCTTGACGCAAGACCATGAGACAGGAGCAGAATTAGGTCATCTGGCCCATTGAGTTTGCTCTGCCATTCCATCATGGCCAATTTATTTTCCCTCTCAAACCCATTCTCCTGCCTTCTCCCTGCAGCCGGTGACACCCTTACTAATCAAGTACATATCAGCCCTCTGCTTTAAATACACCCATTGACGTGGTCTCCACAGGCTCCTGTGACAACAGATTCCACAGACTCACCACCCTCTGGCCAAAGAACTTCTTCTTTGTCACCATCCTAAAGGGACGTTGTGTTTTGAGGCTGCATCCTGGGTGTCTGGAATGGCATAATACCCCTTTTGGAATAATGAGGGGATCTTTTACTGAGGTACTTCCGGAATTAACCTTGATGTCGCTCCTGGAGAAGTTATTGTATTGCTGTACCTCCTCCCTACACTTCAGCACCATCCAAAACTGCCAGACTACTGTTGCCACGACTACAGCACAAGATGGCCACCCAGAACCCAGGCATTCTAATGGCGTACTGGGCCACACATGAAGCCTGACACCCTACTATTGTGTTCATTGAGTGAACCCATTACAGGACAGCGGACACAAGTCTTTCTGATTTCTTTCTTGATTTTCAAAGGACAATTCAAACTAAGACTTGGTTCAGCAACTGATGGCAACTCTCTGGTTCCTCAGCCAGCTAACCGAATTTCAGGTGTGAACCCAGATGTAGCGTTGTCAAAGTATTTGACTTGAAGGCCTAGCATTTAATTACCATATAACATGAAGCAGAATTAGGCCATTCAGCCCATCAAGTCTGTTCCAACATTCCATCAAGGCTGATTTATTATCCCTCTCAACCCCAATCTCTTGCCTAATGCCTGTAATCTGTGATGTCCTTACTAACCAAGAACCTATCAAACTCTGCTTTAAGGATACCCAAAGGCTGGCCTTCACAGATTACAGATTGTAATCCATGGCAATGAATTACACAGATTTCTTTATTGCTGAAGAAATTTCTCCTCATCTCTGTTCTACAGGATTGTCCTTCCATTCTGTTCCCAGACTCCTCCATATAGGAGACATCCTCTCCACATCCACTCTATCTTGACCTTTCAATATTCAATGGGTTCAATGAGATTTCTCCCCCCCCCCATTCTTCTAAACTCCAGTGAGTACAAAATATTTTCCTCAAACATTAACCCTTTCATTCCTGGTATCATTTTCGTGAGTCTCCTCTGGACCCTCTCTAATGCCAGTCCATCCATTCTTAGATAAAGGGTCAAAACTGCTCACTGTAATTCAAGTGCGGTCTGACCAATGCCTTATAAAGCCTCAGTATTACATGACCACACACAGAATCTTCCAGCTGGGGGCATTGGATTGAGATGAAAGGAGGGAACCACAATTGATTTTTCCCTCCCTGGCTTGGTGCCTTTGAGACCAGTTATAGCGCCTCTCATTGCCAGCTGAGTTGAAATCAGCTTACTCAGCACAGTCCAGGGATCTTCTGCCTTGTGAAGCTCTGTAATGTGGTAATTTTAGTCAGTAATACATCAAGAAAATGCAACAGAAGTGAATTTCTATGGGTTACACTTACATTTCTAGAGAAAGCCCGTCAGCATTTAAGTTATACCCAGATGGAAGTCATATACATATTCAAATTATGCATTTAAAAAAGCATTTCTGATTCACAATTCTCATTACTTAATGAAGAGACACTGAAGATAAAGATAATTTTGCCTAAGTTCTGCAGGGAAGTGTGAAGCTGGAAGTAATTATTCTCTTGGCTAGGTGGAATGCTAAGCAACTGTTACTTATAAATTATATAATTGAAGAGTTATGTTATATTTGGCACTGTATGAATCAGTTTGGGATAGAAGTTACTAACAGATGCAAAATGTTAAACAGACAGTATTCTTTTATGACTAGAATTAAGCTACAACAGTTAACCTTCATCATCTTTAAATACCATGTGTTAATGAACAGTTGACAAAAGAAAGTAGAAACAATCTGGATTTTAAAGCCCCCCTCTTCCACCTTTCATCGGGGCATTTCTGCTGCATTATTGTATAATTAGATTAGTGCATGCAGCAAAACATTGTTTTTTGATTAATTTGAAACACTAGCTTGGTCAAAAGAAAAGCTTGTTTCACAAACTGCCTTCAGATTGAGCCAAATTTGCCAGTTGTGTATTTGATCATGTTCCAACAGTGGCTTAAACTTTTGCTGTGCTGCTTTGCAATTTTAAAGTAAAGTATTAAAATAAGGTAACAAAAGATAACAGTTATACAATGTCTTTGGTACAGGTCAGCTTTCTATCAAGGTTTCAGTGAAATCTTCCTGTAGAAAGGGGATTTGATAAATACACTAGGTCTTTAGACTAAAACCTGTTTCTTTTTATGTGCTGCAAGGCTGATAAATGATAACAATTATTCTTTTCTCCTGTGTAATTATATGAAATGCTTACCGTGCATGCCTGTTTTCTCAGAAGAGTGGAAGATATCACATTGTCAGATTTGCTTTTCAACTCAGTGGAATTTATTTGCAAGATTATACATCAGGGTATCTCAGTAGATTTTGCTGTTAATATGCCTATTTCAAAAAGAGTACTTGGATGTAGCAGATTGAACATTCTAGGAAGATCATGCACCCAGGAACATCCCACACACAACTTTTTTCCAGTTAGTAGATGGTAAATTAGATAGGTTCCCTGAAAGCCTTGTGATCTTAATTTTTAAAAATCACTCAATAGAATCATAGGAGCCTCTAGGAAGTTGTCCTTGAATCCATCTCAACTGTTCATTTTCTGTATTTCACTGCGATCCTCCACTGGCCACAAGCAATACTGTCCTTTAAGACGATGAAATTACAAAGAAAAACTTTGAAACCATAAAGGTAGAACCACAATGAAGTTCTGAGGTTCAAACCCATAAAAGGCAGAATGTCTTATTCTAGTGAGCATTTATTTTTACATAAATTACAATCTATAAGCATTGGGTTTGCCATGACAGGATTGGTGGTAGCTTTCAAGAAGGTCAAGGTGCTGGTAATAGGTAGTCCAGGTCTCAGAAGGTAGAATAGAGCCTGGGGATCACTGATGTTCAAAAGTTCAAAGTACATTCATTATCAAAGTTTGCGTACTATATACAACCTTAGGACTTGTCTCCTTACAGGCAGCCACGAAACAAAGAAATCCAATAGAACCCGTGAAAATCCAGACCATCAAACACCCGGTGTGCAAGCTGAACGTCCCAGTCTACAGTCTACAGGCTCTGAGCTTTTCAATCTGACCCGGCGCTTAAGTCAGCCAAACAGCGGTCATTCCTTGCCCTTGGACCCAGGCTGTGCCGCTGCGAGACACGTCCAGGCTTGGGGCCCTCCACCTTGATTCGGCCCATACCTAACGTTTCCGAGCCGGCCCAGCACTGGAACTGGTCGAACACCAGCTTGTTGCTCACTCTCAGGCCCAGGCACTGCCACCTTGCTTCAGTTCTGCCACTTCAACCGGGCTTCAAGTCCGCTGCCGCAATGGCCGAACATTGGCTTGTTCCCTCTGTCAGATAGACCATGGGCTTAATGCCACGTCTGAGAGGGCCTGATCTTCTGCGGGCACACTGAAAGCGATGCTGAATTTCATCATCAGCGTCTGCTTCACTGGGGGGTGTCTCCTCAGATATGGATCGTGGTTGATCATCTGCAGTGTCTTGCTATGAGTCTTCTTTGCAGACGGAGAGGGGACCTTTATCTTGCCAGGACCCAATCTCAGTGAAAACCAATGTCAGACAAGAGTGAGTCATTGCCCTGACACTTCTCTCAATATTTCTCACCGCAGTGTTGCACTTCCCCTCTGAAAAACTTTCCGCAGGAGTGAAACTAAACTTCGGAGCAAATGGAAGGCTGTTCAGTGAACAGCGTTTCCACTGCAGAATTAAGGTCACTCGAACCTCAGCAGTGAAGTGGCACTATGCTGACAATGCTTGCCTTTAGGGTGAGCACGAAGCAGTCAATGCCTTACTTGTTGGAGCACATGAGAGGATGGTCTGTGTGTGTGTGTGTGTGTGTGTGTGGTTTAACGCTTTCAGGTAGATCTGAAAGAGTTCAGTATTAATGCTTCACTAGCTCTCATGGGCATCAAGCATTTCTTGTTGCATTTGTAAACTCTCAGTGGTTCACTGATCCTTGTGTTCTTGATCTTGAGTTTACTCAGAATGAATTTAACAGGTTGGTCAAAGTGAAAATGGGCAGCATCACTGCTTTGATAAAACATCAACTCCGGGATTTTGCTAGTCTGCCATTCTTACTTCATCTTTGATATTCAAACTAGAATTGAAAGTGAGAATAAAAAGTCAATACCTTGTTTCATTATGCTACTAAACAATGCTAACAATTAGTTACTTCACTGGGGTTGCTGGCGGAGCTGCTGCTTCACGCAGCCAGTGACCAGGGGTCAGTCCTGACCTCCCGTGCTCTCTGAGTGGAGGGTGCATCTTTTCCCTGAAAACACATGACTTCCTGCAGTTTTATAACCCACACCCCTGAGACGTACAGATTGAGGAGTTAATTAGCCATTATCAATTGTCCCTAGTATGCAGGTGAGTGGGAGAATCTGAGAGGTGTG
Organism: Hypanus sabinus; assembly: GCF_030144855.1. Taxonomy (NCBI): domain Eukaryota; kingdom Metazoa; phylum Chordata; class Chondrichthyes; order Myliobatiformes; family Dasyatidae; genus Hypanus; species Hypanus sabinus. The sequence continues at coordinate 84,877,383 of NC_082720.1, forward strand.
AAGGGGTATGGAGGGGGAGGGTGGAGAATAAAATGAAATTAGCGTAAGTGGATGCCTGATGGTCACTGCATAATGCAATGACAGCTTATTCTTAAACACTGTACTATTTTTGTCCTTTAGGAAACCTAATCCTGAACCAAAAAGGGAAAAAGAGAGTAAAAAGCCAACCATTAAAAAGCCCCTCAATGCATTTATGCTCTACATGAAAGAAATGAGGGCAAAGGTCGTAGCCGAGTGTACTCTGAAAGAGAGCGCTGCCATCAATCAAATTTTGGGTAGAAGAGTAAGTAAATTATATATACCAACAGTGATGTTTGTGCATCTGTCTGTTCCTTACTGTTCTCCACCTGAGGGAAATACCTCATATTCAAGTACATCATGAACACTCCTTCACTACTCCCATTTGTCACTATTTTTTATTGGAACTTTTTTTGTATTGCACTATACTGCTGCCCCATAACAACAAATTTCACGACTATGTCTGTGATAATAAACCTGACTCGGATCTCAAAAGTTCCTTGCGAACCCCGAGCAGAGGTCGTCAGAATTCTTGTGAGGTGAATACGTGTCGAGTTTTTTTTTACCACCCAGTGCAGTGAAGGAAAATAAATCCAGTTTGCTTCCTCATTTTTTCCCTCTCAAGTCAAAAGGACACCAGAAGATCTGTAGCTTGTTTAGACAGGCACCATTTTTATTAACCACCCCCCCCCCCCCCACCACCACCACACTTATCCAGGAGATCAAAGTTAAATCTTGGTCTGGAGGGCATGGTCTCTGAGAGCTTTTCTGTTTGAAACCACTGAAGGGCCTCCGGCTGTGGCACCTGGGAAAAGCAGGGCTGTAGGAGGTGAGTGGGAGGGAATTCTATTGCGGTCACACACGGGACAAGATTTTCCATGGGGGTCGGGCTTTCTGAGATGACATGCTTTCATCTCGGGCTTTCTGATAACATCATCATTGGAAATGTGTATTGCAGAGGATGCTTGCTCTTCAATGCAAATATAATAGTTGCCATTATTGTATTTTTATTGACACAGTGGCATGCTCTTTCCCGTGAAGAACAGGCAAAGTACTATGAACTGGCAAGGAAAGAGAGACAACTGCACATGCAGCTTTACCCAGGCTGGTCTGCCAGGGATAACTATGTAAGTTAACTTCTAAAGCTCAGTGATTATCAGTGGTTAACGGTAGAAACAGCTGATTCTATTTAAACTGAATGGTGATGATGTTCTGGAAAATACTACCTGACCAACATTTCCCTGCTTTCTTCACTTACACTCTTCTGAAGACAACTACACACCAGTGCCTCACCAACTGATGCAAATGCAGCAATTAATCTTTTGTTACTACACATATAGAACTAAAATTGCTCATTTTTAGTTGATTCCACAATGTATTACTATAATCTTTCCCCGTTCAGTTCTATGAACTTATCCTCAAGGCAAGCTTTGTGAATTTGATTTGTCTGGTCTATATGAAGTTTAAAGTCCCCCATGGTTATCACATTATCTTGCTGACTTTTCATCTCCTACCTGCAAGGCAGTGAAGCTGCTTAAACTGACTTCACCAGAGAAGGAGTATTCCAGATATTGACACCAGATTGGCTGTAGCTTTTTCACTGAACTTGTGTTGTGTGAATTCAATGCACAATCTGTTCTAAAGATTCACAACTGATGCTCTGTGCAATATTGTTGCTGCCATGCATTGGCAGGGTACATGCCTGAAGTGCCTCTAAATACCCTGAGGATATAGAAAATCTTTCCAGCTCTTCCACCTACTACAGAACCAAAAAATACAGACCTCGCTTTCACCCATGTTATCTGATCCTTCAGCGGCCACCTGCAGTTGCTCCTGTCACCCCGTACCTCCCCTGGAGAAAGTGCAGGTTAACTTCCTGTTTGCAAGCTGGTTTTCAGGAGAGCTAGCCACTGGAATCATAGAGAGGTATACAGCAAAGAACAGGCTCTTCAACACACGGAGGGCGTGTGAATCGTCAAACCCTCATTTACACTAAGCCTGTGTTAACCCCATTTTAAATTATTCACAGTTTCTGCTGATGCATCCAGCAAATCAAACGTGAAATAACAATAGCCAGACTCTGAAGTCATCATAATGTGCAGGAAACACCAGCGTTGACGACATCGACACTGAACGAGTGGCATCCATCATCAAGAACCCTCACAGTCTAGGCCAGTGGTCCCCAACCACCGGGCCACAGACCGGTACCGGGCCGCAAAGCATGTGCTACCGGGCCACGAGGAAACAATATCATTTGCTGATACGCAACAATATGAGCCGGCTGCACCTTTCCTCATTCCCTGTCGTGCCCACTGTTGAACTTGAACACATGTGAGGTCATTACCCACGCGAGGTCATCAGTCGCCTAAACGCAGTGATAACCTTGCGCCAGGGATCACTAGTTGGCCTCAGGTAACCAGCTGCCTCGCGCGGCCGACAAGAACTGCCGTTGCTACTGGCCTGGAGTGCGGACAGATGGGCGCCACCTCTAAATCTGTTTATCACACTGAATGTTCGTGGGGAACCTGGTGCTAAAATATTCGCAGACGACCTAATTCGGGCTCAAGGTTCCGTAAGTAGCAGAGCAGCTACCTCACTGCGATCTACTGAAAGTCATCCCTTGGCCGATAGATCCTACCTACCTACGAGGGGGGGCGGGCGCGGCCCTGTCGCATTCCTCACTCGGTCGGTCGCTCTCTCCGGACTGCGACCGCCACAGCCCTGGCACGGGGACCTCTGGGCCCTGACCTTGTGCTCTCACTGGTGTGTTCATACGAGGAAAATAAGCATTGTCTGTTTAATATCCAAACGTTACTTAAAATGTTATGATGCTATTGACTTATAAGTGAGTTATAATTGACTTATCACTATGTTCATCCAAGGAAAATATGCACTGTGTGTTTAATATTAAATTCATTAGATAACCATTTTAGAAACGAAATTGAGCATATTAGTCACTTATAAGTGACTTATAGTTGACTTATCACCTATATTACGGTGGTGATTAACACCCCCCCACTCCCCCACCACCAGTCAGCCGGTCCGTAAGAATATTGTCAATATTAAACCGGTCCACGGTGCAAAAAAGGTTGGTGACCCCTGATCTAGGCCATGCTCTCTTCTCACTGCTGCCATCAGAAAAGAAGTTCAGGAATCTTAGGTCCCACACCACCAAGTTCAGGAACAGCTGTTACCCTTCAACCATTAGGCTCCTGAACCCACATGGATAACTTCAATCACCTCAGCTCTGAACTGATTCCACAACCTTTGGATTCACTTTCAAGGACTCTACAACTCACATTCTCAGTGTTATTTGTTCACGTGGTTGTTTGTTTGTTTGTTTATTTATTTATTTATTATTCTTTTGTGTATTTGGTGGTCAGTCTTTGCAGTTTTTCTGATTCTATTGTATTTACTGTTCTAATGTGAATGCCTGCAAGAAAATGGATCTCAGATAATGTAAACATATTTTGTTAATAAATTCACTTAGAACTTTGAGCTTTTAGCTTTGAAGTACAAAATAAATCTGCTGCCTTCATTGCAGTCTCAAAAAATGAGTTAACCACATATCCCATTATCTGTACTTGTTTCAAATTGCTATATCCTCAGTATTCAATCTCATCACCCTCCTTGTTGGCTTGATTGGGTTCCAAAAAGACCAGAAGAACGTTGTGTTGTTAGAGAAGGCAGTGTAATTTATAACCCTATTTGGTAACTTTTCATAATATTCTGCTAAGTTTGCAAACCTTTGTATGATTTGATAAAGATTAGAGGAGCACATGCACTTCCTGGTAACAAGCCAACTTGTTTTATCTTATGTTATGTAACATAAAACTATAATGTGAGGAAACGGGGTGTTAAAAGAAATATGAAAATCTGAAAAAAGGGAAAAAATTCAATGATTCTAGCACATAGGAGGCATTCAACATTTCAAAAACAGGAAGATCAACCTTTTGCTATATAAAACTTTAGTCGGTCCGGACGGGAGTATCTGTGTGCATTTCTGGCCAACACATTATAGAAAGAATATGGAAACTATGGAAAGGGGGCAAAGGGATGCTGCCTGGATTAGAGAGTCTGACAAACCTGGGTTGTCCACCCTGGACATTTGGATGCTAAAGGGAGACTGGATAGACCTTTGTATAATTACAAAAGGCATAAATAAGATACAGTAGATCTTTTCCCCCGGGTATACATGTTAAACACTAGAGGACATGTTCTTTAAGATTAGAGAGGTAAAGCTTAAAGGTGACATGAGGAGCAAGTTTTTATGCGGGGAACGGTAAGTGCCTAGAATGGGTTACCAGGAGTGGTAGTGGAAGCCAGCAGTTTGGTGGGATGTAGGATGCTTTTAGATAGACACATGCATATGATGGGATTGGAGTGATACGAGAGATGGGCTGTTATGTTGAATAAGACGTTGGTGAGGCCTAATATTAGATTAGATTAGATACAACTTTATTGTCATTGTGCTGAGTAAAGATACAAAGCCAATGAAATGCAATTAGCACCTAACCAGAAGTGCAAAGAATAGTGTTATTATATGCAGTTTGGTCACCTACCCACAGGAAAGATGTAAATAACTTTGGAAGAGTGCAGTGAAAATTGACAAGGATGTTGCCAGATCTGAAGGACTCAAGTTATATGGAAAGATTGAATAGGTTAGGACTTTATTCCTTGGAATGTAGAAGATTAAGAGGAGATTTGATAGAGGTATACAAAATTATGAAGGATACAGATAGGGTATACGCAAGCAGTCTTTTTCCAGTGTGGTTGGGTGGGACTAGAACTAAAGATCAAGGGTTTAGGGTGAAATGTGAAAAGTTTAAGGGGAACATGAGGGGAAACGTCTTCACTCAGATGGTCGTGAGAGTGTGGAATGAGCTGACAGCACAAGTGGTGTATGTGAGCTTGATGTCATTGTTTAAGAGAAGTTTGGATGGGTACATGGATAGGAGGGGTATGGTGGGCTATGGTCCCTGTGCAGGTCAATAGAAACAGGCAGTTTAAATTGCTTGAACAAGATGGACTGAATGGTCTGTTTCTGTGATGTACTTTTCTATAATATGGATGAAAGACAGGAGGAGGACATTTCATATAAATTAATTACAAGATCAGCACAACATAGTGGGCCAAATGGCCTCTCCAGTGCTGTATTGTTCTATGTTCTTAGGAGATCTTTGAGTAGTGGTATTCAGTAGCTGGGATCATTTTTAATGGACATGTCAGCAATTTGTAATAAGATCTTCACACCACCCACCCTGGCTGAATCAAAGGAAGAGTTCAAGGAAAGCTTCAGTTTTAATCATCTCTCCCACTTTGTACATCTTCAGTATTTTCACTAACTTACACATCAAACTAAGAATAAAGTATGCTGGGAAGGTTAGACAGCATTTGTAGAGAGATACTGTTCATTCCTCAGGTCAATGATCTTCGTTCTAACTTTTCCTAGTGTGACAACAGGCCCAAAGTTCAAAGTAAGTTTGTTATCCAAGTATATATATGTTACTATATACCACCTTGAGGTTCATTTTCTTGCAGGAGTTACAGAGGTAAAAAGAAATACAATAGAATTTACAAAACTATACATAAAAACTGAAACGAGCAACGTACAAAAGAAAAATAACAAAAAAAAACTACTGAATGCAAGAGATTCTGCAGGTACTGGAAATCCAGAGCCACACACTCAAAAATGTTCAGCAGGTCAGACAGCATCAATGTGGATAATATTGAGTTATGAAGGTTATCAGCCTGAGGCACTAAATCTATCTATTTTCTCCATACAGGCTACCTGAACTGATGAATATTTACAGAACTTTTTTTAAATTTCAGAGTTGCATCATCTGTGGTATTTTGCTTTTGGGACTCCCAGATTAATTTAGTAAATGACACTATTGTCTTACTAAAATTATTTATCACAAAGCACAACTAAGAATTTGAAAGAGACAGCAACTTGCACCAGTACTATAAGCAAAATTAAAATAAGTACCACACAAGTAAGATATACTAAGCACATTCGACTCTCAGTCTCAGTTCAGTTATTTTAAATTAAGTGTGAGTGAGTGTTTGTGTCTACGCGAGTGTGTGCAGGTGTGCATATGTGCCTATGTGTATGTGTGCATGAATCTGGTTTCGTGCCTCACCTCCTTTACCAGCCTCCTGATACTGGTCATCAAGTTTCACACATGATAATTAACCACTTGAAAAGGTTAGGGGAGGAAGGATAAGTTACTGCAAGAAATCATTGGGGCATTAATGATAATGTTTGCAAGGTCCATACGTATCCTTATCTGTAGCTAACTTAAGGAGTTGTGGTCATTGTTCACTATCTGCTCTCCCACTGAAAGTTCAATCACTTGGCCAAACTTATTCCCCAACACCAGATCAAATACAGCCCCTCCTCTTGTTGGACTATCTATATATTGATTTAAGGAACCCTCCTGAATGCACCTAGCAAATTCTGCTCCATCTAAACCTCTTGCACTAAGAAGATTCCATTTTATGTTAGGGAAGTTGAAGTCTCTCATGACAACAACCCTATTGTTTTTACAGATTTTCTTAATCTTCTTGCTTATCTGTTCCTGGCTTTTGGGAGGGAGTCTGTAGTGCATCCCATCAGAAAGGTTGCACCCACATATAGACTCAGTGGACGACACTTTCATTATGTCCCCTCTGAATGCAGATGTGATGTTGTCCCTGAACCTCAACCCCCAAACCTCTTTTACCTCTCTCTATCTTTTCTAAAACATTGAAACCCTGGGACATTAAGCACCCATCCCTGTCCTTCTCTCAACCAAGTCACTGAAATGGCTACAACTCCTCGTCTTCCTGGAGGTCAGTGACTGGTGTTGTTGGGCAGGGATCAGTTCTGGGACCCCTGTTCTTTGCAGCGTTTATAAATGAGCTGGCTGTGGAAGTGGAAGGGTAACTTAGTAAGACTACAGATGTCACAAAGGTTGGGGTTGTTCTGGAAAGTGTAGAATGTCATTGTAGGTTACAACGGAACATAGACGGGATGGAGAGTTGGACTGAGAATTGGCAGATAGAGTTCAATGCAGAAATGCGTGAAGAGATACATTTTGGAAAATAGAACTTGAAGATACTGTACAAGATTAATGCCAGGATTCTTAGCAGTGTGGAGGAACAGAGGGATCTCAAAGATTGAGTCCATGGATCACTCAAGGTTACCACACAACTTGATAGGGTGGATAAGAAGGTGTATTGTGTGCTGGCCTTCATTAGTCATGTTCTAAAGCCCCAAGGTAATATTGCAGCTTCACTTCTGGTCCCTTTGTAGAGAGGGTGCAGAGGAGATTCACCAGGATGCTGCCTGGATTAGAGAGGGTACAGAGGACATTCACCAGGATGCTGTCTGGATTAGAGAGGGTGCAGAGGACATTCACCAGGATGCTGCCTGGATTAGAGAGCGTGCAGAGGAGATTTAACAGGATGCTGCCTGGATTAGAGAGCATGCAGAGGAGATTTACCAGGATGCTGCCTGGATTAGAGAGGGTACAGAGGAGATTTACCAGGATGCTGCCTTGAAAAGAGAGGGTGCAGAGGAGATTCACCAGGATGCTGCCTGGATTAGAGAGGGTACAGAGGACATTCACCAGGATGCTGTCTGGATTAGAGAGGGTGCAGAGGACTTTCACCAGGATGCTGCCTGGATTAGAGAGCGTGCAGAGGAGATTTAACAGGATGCTGCCTGGATTAGAGAGCATGCAGAGGAGATTTACCAGGATGCTGCCTGGATTAGAGAGGGTACAGAGGAGATTTACCAGGATGCTGCCTTGAAAAGAGAGGGTGCAGAGGAGATTCACCAGGATGCTGCCTGGATTAGAGAGCATGCAGAGGAGATTTACCAGGATGCTGCCTTGAAAAGAGAGGGTGCAGAGGAGATTCACCAGGATGCTGCCTGGATTAGAGAGGGTACAGAGGACATTCACCAGGATGCTGTCTGGATTAGAGAGGGTGCAGAGGACATTCACCAGGATGCTGCCTGGATTAGAGAGCGTGCAGAGGAGATTTAACAGGATGCTGCCTGGATTAGAGAGCATGCAGAGGAGATTTACCAGGATGCTGCCTGGATTAGAGAGGGTACAGAGGAGAATTACCAGGATGCTGCCTTGAAAAGAGAGGGTGCAGAGGAGATTCACAGGTTGCTGTCTGGATTAGAGAGGGAGCAGAGGAGATCCACCAGGATGCTGCCTGGATTAGAGAGGGTACAGAGGAGATTTACCAGGATGCTGCCTGGATTAGAGAGGGTGCAGAGGAGATTCACCAGGATGCTCCCTGGATTAGAGAGGGAGCAGAGGAGATTCACCAGGATGCTGTTTGGATCAGAGAGCGTGCAGAGGAGATTTACCAGGATGCTGCCTGGATTAGAGAGGGTGCAGAGGAGATTCACCAGGATGCTGCCTGGATTAGAGAGGGTGCAGAGGAGATTCACCAGGATGCTGCCTGGATTAGTGAGGGTGCAGAGGAGATTCACCAGGTTGCTGCCTGGATTCGAGAGGGAGCAGAGGAGATCCAGCAGGATGCTGCCTGGAATAGAGAGGGTTCAGAGGAGATTCACCAGGATGCTGCCTGGATTAGAGAGGGTGCAGAGGAGATTTACCAGGATGCTGCCTGGATTAGTGAGGGTGCAGAGGAGATTCACCAGGATGCTGCCTTGAATAGAGAGGGTGCAGAGGAGATTCACCAGGATGCTGCCTGGATTAGAGAGGGTGCAGAGGAGATTCACCAGGTTGCTTCCTGGATTAGAGAGGGTGCAGAGGAGATTCACCAGGATGCTGCCTGGATTAGAGAGGCTGCAGATGAGATTTACCAGGATGCTGTTTGGATTAGAGAGGATGCAGAGGAGATTTACCAGGATGCTGCCTGGATCAGAGAGGGTGCAGAGGAGATTTACCAGGATGCTGTTTGGATTAGAGAGGGTGCAGAGGAGATTCACCAGGATGCTGCCTGGATTAGAGAGGGTGCAGAGGAGATTTACCAGGATGCTGTTTGGATTAGAGAGGGTGCAGAGGAGATTTACCAGGATGCTGCCTGGATCAGAGAGGGTGCAGAGGAGATTTACCAGGATGCTGTTTGGATTAGAGAGGGTGCAGAGGAGATTCACCAGGATGCTGCCTGGATTAGAGAGCATGCAGAGGAGATTTACCAGGATGCTGCCTGGATTAGAGAGGGTGCAGAGGAGATTTACCAGGATGCTGCCTGGATTAGAGAGGGTGCAGAGGAGATTCACCAGGATGCTGCCTGGATTAGAGAGAGTGGAGAGGAGATTCACCAGGATGCTGTTTGGATTAGCCAATGTGCAGAGGGGATTTACCAGGATGCTGCCTGGATTAGAGAAAGTGGAGAGGAGATTCACCAGGATGTTGTTTGGATTAGCGAATGTGCAGAGGGGATTCACCAGGATGCTGCCTGGATTAGAGAGGGTACAGAGGAGATTCACCAGGATGCTGCCTTGAATAGAGAGGGTACAGAGGAGATTTACCAGGATGCTGCCTGGATTAGAGAGGGTGCAGAGGAGATTTACCAGGATGCTGCCTGGATTAGAGAGGGTGCAGAGGAGATTCACCTGAATGCTGTCTGGATTAGAGAGGGTGCAGAGGAGATTCACCAGGATGCTGCCTGGATTAGAGAGGGTGCAGAGGAGATTCACCAGGATGCTGCCTGGATTAGAGAGGGTGCAGAGGAGATTCACCAGGATGCTGCCTGGATTAGAGAGGGTGCAGAGGAGATTCACCAGGATGCTGCCTGGATTAGAGAGGGTGCAGAGGAGATTCACCAGGATGCTGCCTGGATTAGAGAGGGTGCAGAGGAGATTCACCAGGATGCTGCCTGGATTAGAGAGGGTGCAGAGGAGATTCACCAGGATGCTGCCTGGATTAGAGAGGGTGCAGAGGAGATTCACCAGGATGCTGCCTGGATTAGAGAGGGTGCAGAGGAGATTCACCAGGATGCTGCCTGGATTAGAGAGGGGGCAGAGAAGATTTAACAGGATGCTGCCTGGATTAGAGAGGGTGCAGAGGAGATTCACCAGGATGCTGCCTGGATTAGAGAGGGTGCAGAGGAGATTCACCAGGATGCTGCCTGGATTAGAGAGGGTGCAGAGGAGATTCACCAGGATGCTGCCTGGATTAGAGAGGGTGCAGAGGAGATTCACCAGGATGCTGCCTGGATTAGAGAGAGTGCAGAGGAAATTCACCAGGATGCTGCCTGGATTAGAGAGGGGGCAGAGAAGATTTACCAGGATGCTGCCTGGATTAGAGAGGGTGCAGAGGAAATTCACCAGGATGCTGCCTGGATTAGAGAGGGGGCAGAGAAGATTTACCAGGATGCTGCCTGGATTAGAGAGGGTGCAGAGGAGATTTACCAGGATGCTGCCTGGATTAGAGAGGGTGCAGAGGAGATTCACCAGGATGCTGCCTGGATTAGAGAGAATGCAGAGGAGATTTACCAGGATGCTGCCTGGATTAGAGAGGGTGCAGAGGAGATTTACCAGGATGCTGCCTTGATTAGAGAGCATGTTTTAGGAGAGGTCAAGCGGCCTAAAGCTCTTCTCTTTGGAGTGATGGAGGATGAGAGATGACTTGATCTCAGTATATAAGGTTATGAGGCATTGATAAAGTGGACAGTCAGCGTTCTTTTCCCAGGGTTGCACTGATCAATACCAAAGGAGATCCGTTTAAGGTGAGCAGAGGAGAGTTTAGTGGAGATGTCTGAGAGAACTATTTTACACAAGAATTGGCTAGTGTCTGGAATGCATTGCCAGGGACGATGTTGATAGCTGATACAATATAGGTATTACTGATGCTACAGGGGCATTTAAAAGACAATTAGGTAGGCACATGGATGGAAGGAAAATGGAGGGTTATGGGCTACATAGGAAGGAAGGATTAGATTAATCATATAAGCTTGTATTTTTATATTGGTTGGCACACATCATGGCTTGAAGGGCCTGTACTGTACTGTTTTATGTTCCTAATGTAGAAATTAGTGCTTTGTTGGAGCTGAAGGTAGGGAAACAATGAGAGGCAGAAAAATGGTTTAAAAATCCGTGGAAGCAATACTCCAGACCATTTGCAGCTGAATTAGGTGGAGAACCAGAGCATCATAGATCAAAGGTAGCAGCGGAATGAGTTAGATCCAAATGTAAAGTCATTGATTCCATACGTATCACCAATATTCAGCCAATGAAAGGAGAGTTAGAATGGCATTTTAGCACTCAAGCGGTGAAGTCACTTTGCGCAGGATCCAGCCCTTCATTTCAATGGGGATTGTTAAATAAAAAGAAAGTAAATGTCTTTGTTATGTTTAAACTTAATGCTTTTAATTATTTATTATTTATAAGTACCTCTTATGCTTCTTGTTAATCAGTTTACTTTAAAGCATTTTTTAACCTTAGAAATATGGATAGGTATATGGACAGGAAAGGAATGGAGGGTTATGGGCTGAGTGTGGGTCAGTGGGACTAGGTGAGAGTAAGCATTCGGCATGGACTAGAAGGGCCGAGATGGCCTGTTTTCGTGCTGTAATTGCTATATGGTTATAGCTTTCTAAACTTCCATTGCTTCTATGTATTTGCAACATTTAAAAACTACCAATTATCAGCCTTATTTCCTCAAATAATGGGGTTTCCCTTCCTCCACCAATGATGGAGCCCTCTCCTCCGTTTCCCAGACTTTTGCACTCACCTCATCTTCCCTCCGCCTTGATAGGTATAGAGTTCCTCTTGCCCTCACTTGCCACTGCATAATCCTCCACATTCAACACACTCTCCACAGCTTCCACCATCTTCGACAGGATTCGACCACGAATCTCATCTTTACCCCCCCCCCCCCCCACTCTCCGCTTTCCACAGCAATCGCTCCCTCCATGACTCCCTTTCTAATTCATCTCTTCCCCCCCCCCCCACTAATGGCATGTACTCCTGTAAGTGACCAAAATGTACACCTGCCCACTTACCTTCCCCTCACCTCCATTCAGGGCCCCAAACAATCATTCCAGGTGAGGCGGCACTTCGCCTGCAGATCTGTTGGGATCATCTACTGCATCTGGTGCTCATGATGCAGCCTCCTCAATGTCAATAGGTGCAGGAGTAGGCCATTCGGCCCTTCGAGCCAGCACCACCATTCACTGTGATCATAGCTGATCATCCACAATCAATACCCCGTTCCTGCCCTCTCCCCATATCCCTTGACTCCGCTATCTTTAAGAGCTCTATCTGACTCTTTCTTGAAAGCATCCAGAGATGTTGGTGTGACCCGCCGTAAATTGGGGGACTGCTTTGTTGAGCACCTCTGCTCCATCCACTAAAAGCAGAAATTCCTGGTGGTCAGCCAACAACACACACAAAATGCTGGTAGAACACAGCAAGCTAGGCAGCATTTTGTGTGTGTTGTTGTTTGAATTTCCAGCATCTGCAGATTTCCTTGTGTTTAATTCCTGGTGGTCAACCATTTTAATTCCTATTCCTATTCCCACTCCAGCAGGTCAGTCCATGGACTCCTCCTTTGCCATGATAAGCCCACCTTCAGAGTAGGGGAGCGACCCTGCGTTGGGTCTGGGTACCTCCAACCTGACGGCATGACATAAATTCCTTCTTCTGGTAATTTTTCCCTCCCCATTCCCTCTTCTATTCCCCCGTCTATTCCCCCCTCTGGCCTCTTACCTCTTCTCACCTGCCAATCACTTCCCCTGCTGCCCCTCCTCCTTCCCTTTCTCTCATGGTCCACTCTCCTCTCCTATCAGATTCCTTCCACTCCAGTCCTTGACCTTTCCCACCCACCTGGCTTCACCTGTCACCTTCTGACTAGTCCTCTTTACCCCTTCCCCCCTCCACCTTTCTGTTCTGGCATTTTCCTTTCCAGTGCTGAAGAAATGTCTCAGCCTGAAACGTCGCCTGCTTGTTAATTTCTTTTTTTTTTCTAAATCTTTTTATTAATATTAATAATATGAACAGAATACAGATGTTATATTGATAAGGAAATTACCAACATACACATTCCATTACATATGAAAAAAAAACATACATAATAGTTACAATATAAATGAATTTACTAAGACATAGGCCATAAGATATATGTATGGACATAGTAAATCTAAATATTTCATAATGTATAATATAAAAAAAACAGAAAAAAGAAAGAAAAAAAACAAAAAAAATTTATATAATGCAGAACTAGCTAATCTAATCTAATAACTATAACTAATAAGTAATATAAAAGAAAAAAAACAAAAAAAAGAGAAGGAAAAAAAAAAGCGGGCTGTTTATAATATCTCACAAAAATAAGTATTCATCAATGCCGTCACTTCCGGTCCTCTCAAAATACATAAGCTAAAAGCTGGGAAATCAAATGAACTTGGCACAGGGTCATATTACATCATATGAAAATGTTGAATAAATGGTCTCCATAACTTTTCAAATTTAATAGAAGTCTCAAAAGTACCACTTCTAATTTTTTCTAAATTTGAGAACCAATTAAATACAGTGGGAGGATCAATTTCTTTCCAATTCAACAATATAGATCTTCTAGCCATCAGAGTTAGAAATGCAATCATTCGACGGGCTGAAGAAGATAAATGCAGTGAGTCTAATATTGGTAAACCAAAAATTGCGGTAATAGGATGAGGTTGTAAATCGATATTCAAAACCGCAGAAATAATATCAAAAATATCTTTCCAATATTTCTCCAAAAATGAACACGACCAAAACATGTGAGTTAAAGACGCAATTTCAGAATGACATCTATCACAAATAGGGCTTATATGAGAGTAAAAATGAGCTAATTTATCCTTGGACATATGGGCCCTATGTACAACCTTAAATTGTATTAGTGAATGTTTGGCACATAACAATGATGTATTAACTAATTGAAGAATTCTATCCCAATTCTCACTAGAAATACTAAAACTAAGCTCTCTTTCCCAATCCTGTTTAGTCTTATAAAGAGGCTCTAAACGTATCTTCATAATTATATTATAAAGTTTTGAAATAAGCCCTTTTTGAAAAGGGTCTAATTCAAATAAACTCTCCAAAGTATCTGAAGGCACAAAATTTGGAAACGTAGAGAGTACAGAACTTAAAAAATGTCTAATCTGTAAATATCTAAAAAAAATGAAATCTCGGCAAGTTATATTTGTTGGATAATTGTTCAAAAGACATGAAACAATTATCTAAAAATAAATCAGAAAATCTGAGTAATCCCTTAGTTTTCCAAGCCGAATAAGTTTGATCTATAATGGAAGGGTGAAAAAAACAATTAGATACAATAGGACTATTTAAAACGAATTGAGTCAACCCAAAAAATCTCCGAAATTGAAACCATATACGCAATGTATGTTTAACTATCGGGTTGTCAATTCGTTTCAGCAATTTAGAAAGAGCAAAAGGGAGAGAAGTCCCTAAAATAGAACCCAAAGCATAAGCTGATACCGATTTAGTTTCTAAACTCACCCAACAAGGGCCAAAAGATCCACCCTCATCTTTCAACCAACATAACAAATATCTAATATTAACTGCCCAATAGTAAAATCTGAAATTAGGTAATGCTAACCCGCCTTCCTTTTTTGTCTTCTGTAAATATGTTTTACCTAACCTGGGATTTTTATTCTGCCATATATATGAAGAAATTTTAGAGTCAACATTAGTAAAAAAAGATTTCGGGATAAAAATTGGTATCGCTTGAAAAATATATAAAAACTTAGGTAAAATAACCATCTTAATAGCATTAATCCTACCTATTAGGGATAAAGACAAAGGTGACCACTTAGTAAACAAACCTTTAATCTGATCAATTAAGGGTAAAAAATTAAATCTAAATAAATCTTTATGGTTTTTTGTGATTTTGATCCCTAAATAAGTAAAAAAGTCATTAACTAATTTAAAGGGTAAGTTTATTTCTATAGATACTGCCTGACCTGCAGAGTTCCTCCAGCATTTTGTGTGTGTTTTTCTGGGTTTCCAGCATTTCAGAATCCTGTGTTAACAATCAGACTTTGTTGCTGGCGAAGTTTGGGATGCAGCTTTTCCAACACGGCTGGGTTACACGACACTTCCAGCTGGGGTAAACCCTCAGCGTCCAGGCCAGGAAGGTGTTGGTGGGGAAGACGGTGGGCAGCAGTTTTGAAAAGGGTAGCCTGGTCAGCCTGTTCTAGCCTAACAAGTCTGATTTTAAAATTTTAGTTTCTCTTTCTTAAAACTCATCTGATAACAATTTGATTATCAATATCAATAACAATTGATATATCTATATCAATAACAATTTGATATAGAACATAGAAATCTACAGTGCTTTACAGGCCCTTCGACCCACAATGTTGTGCTGACCATGTAACCTACTCTGGAAACTGCCCAGAATTTCCCTACCACATAACCCTCTATTTTTCCAAACTCCGCGTACCTATCTAAGAGTCTCTTAAAGACCCTATTGTATCTGACTCTACCACCATTGCTGGCAGTGCATTCCATGCACCCACCACCCTCTGTGTGAAAAATTTACCCCTGACGTCCCCTCTGTACCTGCTTCCAAGCATCTTAAAACTTTGGCTATCTACACGATCAATGCCCCTCATCATCTTATACACCTCTATCAGGTCGCCTCACATCTTCCACCGCTCCAACGAGAAAAGGCCAGGTCACTCAACCTATTTTCACAAAGCATGCTCTAGGATGCAGTATTAAATGGAATATACATCTGGGGGTGTAAAGAAATTCTAATAACTGGAAGAGAAGCAGAAAAGTTGTAACAAATCTTGACAATTCATCTTCTGCAGGAAACCTGACTGAATTTTCTACTTTGTCAAACAAAACCACCCTCAATCTGATGTATTTGACTTTAAGAGAAATGTTGAATCTGTAAGGTGCCTGCATTCGGTTTAAAATCCCTTGCAATCCCGTTGATGTTATGTGCTGTGTAGTTTATATCAGATGTTTGGCAGCATTGAGATCAAAGACTTTTGTTTGTTTTGGTTGAGTACAGAGCTGGCAGCCAGCCTGCCTTCTTCCCCTTGCACCCCTCACTCTGATGGGAATTTCTTACTCTTTGTAAAGCTTCTGATATTTTGTTCCAAATGTTCAGTTGTTTAGCGCCGGCACATAAGGTAAACTATCTGCTGGTCCTTATACGTGAAGGGGATTACAGTGGATCCACACTGACAGGTACAGGGCACTGTCATGGTGAACTGTTCTTCGGAATTTCCCTTTCCCTCTCCCAGCGTAGAGTGCCCTTCCTGCTTCACAGTATCCACCATTGTCCCTGTACCAAAAAAGCCCAAGGTAACATGTCTGAACAACTGGCATCCTATCACACTCACCTCAATAATAAGCAAATGCTTTGAGAGGCAGGTCAAGGATCACATCTGCAGCTTGCTACCACCCAAACTGGACCCCCTACAATTCACCTACCGATCGACAGACGACGCAATAGCCACTGTTCTACAAACTGTCCTTACACATTTGAAGAAGAAGGATGCTTATGTGAGAATGCTGTTCTTGGACCACAGTTCAGCATTCAACACCACAGTTCCATCCAAGCTCGACAAGAAGCTCAGAGAACTCGGCCTTGACCCTGCCTTGTGCAGCTGGATCCTGGACTTCCAGATCATCAGCAGGTGCTAAGAGTGGGCCCCCTCACCTCCACACCTCTGACTCTCAACACAGGAGTCCCTCAGGGCTGTGTACTGAGTCCCCTCCTTTACACCCTGTATATGCATGACCGTGTCGCCACCCACAGCTCCAATCTGCTAATTAAATTTGCCGACAACACTACATTGATTGGCCTTATCTCAAACAATACTGAGGTGGCCTACAGGGAAGAAGTCATCTCTCTGACACACTGATGTCAAGAAAACAACCTCTCCCTCAATGTCGAAAATTCAAAGGAGCTGGTTGTAGATTACAGGAGGAATGGAGATGGGCTAACCCCTATTGATATCAATGGATCTGGGGTTGAGAGGGTAAACAGCTTCAAGTTCTTCGGCATCCACATCACCAAGGATCTCATGTGGTCTGCATGGGCACCTCTTTCACCTCAGACAGTTGAGGAAGTTTGGTATGGGGGCCCAAATCCGAAGAGCTTTCTACAGGAGCACAATTGAGATCATCCTGACTGGCTGCATCACTGCCTGGCATAGGAACTGTACTTCCCCTAATCACAGGACTCTGCAGAGAGTGGTGGTGCAGACAGCCCAGCGCATCTGTAGTTGTGAACTGTAACTGTGCTTGTGAGTTGTAATTCAGGACATTTACAAGGACAGGTGTGTTAAAAGGGCCCATAGGATCATTGGGGACCCAAGTCACCCCAACCACAATCTATTCCAGCTGCTACCATCCGGGAAACGGTACCGCAGCATAAAAACCAGGATCAACCGGCTCCGGGACAGCTTCTTCCACCAGGCCATCAGACTGATGAACTCACACTGATTTGAGTGTACTCTATATTACACTGACTGTTCTTCTTTATTATAAATTACTATGATTGCACATTTAGATGGAGCTGTAATGTAAAGGTTTTTACTCCCCGTGTATGTGAAGGATGTAAGAAATGGTCAATTCAGTCCAAGAGCTCACGTTATAAATTCATAGGTTACAAAATACCAAGAGACCATATGGAAATTGGCTCCCATTTATTTGATCCCTCTTCGTTTAGAAATAACATATTTTGCTTCTTTTGCATAGTTTTAAATAATAATTCTTCATGTTAATATTCATGGAATATCTTGTATTGTTATTCTGTTTTGGCTGAAATGACTGCCCACTCTGAGTCTGTGAGCTCCAGGAGGGCCTTAGCGACAGAATAGAGAATTGGTGGGATCCAGATCAGGAGATACTCAAAGTTCCTCAGGGGTCTGAAGCAGAAAGAATCTCACCACACTAAAATAATCTTAAGGGTTGCCAAGATGTTCAAAATTGAGAATACAGTTAGAATTGAATGTGTTGTAAATTATATATTGCAGGGTAAAAAGAAAAGGAGAAAAAGAGACAAGCAGCAAGATTCTGATCCAGGTACAGGATATTTTCACCTCTGACTGCTTAGTGTCTACACTTAAATTTGAACCTTATTCGGTTGTAACTTGAAACCAAGTCCTCTGGGGTGAAATTGCATGCTGCAGTATTAATGAACCAATGTATTAACAATGCATTTTTTTTTCTAATTAAGCAAGTTACTCATTATACCAGTGGGCAACAGCTTTGTTAAAATGGCAGGCAGCAAAATTCTACATCGGTGTTCAATTTACTATAATTAAAACTTCGTTGATGCAAAGTTGACAGCCCAGGCAGCAACTGGGAGCTGAGTGTTACAGGAGGAGAAGAGTCACCTGACATCATTAACAGCAAAGGCTTCTGGCTATTTGCTTACTTTGATAAACCTTATCTCTGTGAGAAGTCTAAAACAGCCTCCAAAGTATTTACGTTCTGTAGAATATATTGGTTTTGAACAAGCCTTTTGGATCTTTATGTTTCTGACCATAGTTAGAAGCCTAGAGGAATAAACCACAGTTGCTGCCTGGACTTGATAGCAAGTTGGAAATGTGATTATATTGTAATATCAACCAAACTACTAACTTTAAAATTATACCAGGATTTTAAAGAAAGCATAGGGTCAGTCTAGTGTCTTCATGCCTGCACGTTTGATGTTGCCTTGGCAAGGCACAAACGGTTAAGATGGATGGAGAGGATACATTGCTGAATTTGAACTAACCCGATTTTCAAATGATGGAAGGAGAGTCAGTTTGCCTTAGTGGCCAGCCAGAAGATACTCAGAGACTGTCTTACCTTAGTAGAATGTTCCACCTAGGCATCAAGATAAAAATTCAACCCCTCTCGTCTTTGCATTCTTCAAACCTTCCTTGTTATTTGAGGAGACAGAAAAGCCATAGGAGCTCTGCACTGTTTTCATCACAATAATATATTTCATCATAATATGCACAGTAGGATGGGACATCTTTGAACAAATGGTAAAAGAGCCTGACAAATGGTTTTTGTGAATGCTGCTTATTGATCACATTTTGACAACGAACTATTCAGTACCTGTATGTGTCATGTTTTATACCCTTAGGTGAAGAAACTTGACTGACTATCCCTGTCTTGTTAGAGGATTTTGTATAATGTCACTTTAGATGAAATCAGCTGTCTTGTTGAAAGAGGGTGGGTGGATGATTTCAGGGGAACTGACAGGAGCTTCTTCTGAAATGATTCCTTCCGGGATAGTAAATGTAATTTTTATGTCTGTTTAAGCATAAATTTTCAGATCAAAATGCTAATTTGAAAAAGAGACTCTGCCACTAAACTAAAATGTTAAAGCTCAAAATATACTGTGTGGTGCAAGCCCATTTGCGTAGACTTAGCTCAGGTATAGTCACGTACAAAGAAACGTACATGTATGATGACAGGATAAGTGGTTGTACACTACCGGAGACAGGCAAACATGCAGATGGACACAACCACAAGTGCAAACTGACATATATGGATTCATAGAAACACTTGCGCAGATGCGTGAGCAAAGAATTATATGGATATAAAAACTGACGGATATTAAAATGAAAAATTCTGGAAATCCTCAATAAATCAAGCAACGTTTGGAGAGAGAAAGAGAGATGGATGATCTTTTAATAGGAAATTAATTCACACATTGGCAAGCACTCAAGAAGCAGATAAAGGTACAAATGCAGCCAAATGCACAGTCAGAGAGCAAAGCAAATCCTGACTTCAAGCCTCATTCCAGTAAGCCCCAGTTTTATTAAAGAAAGATTTTTTAAAGTAACATATTTGAATCTGCTTTTTAATCTAATATCACATAACCCTCCATAATCATTGATCAAAAATTGATGGTGAGGAATTGATCAATACAGAAAATAGCACTTCAAGAAGTGAAGCAGTTGTGTTTGGCTTCTTTGGTATTTGTGGTTTGGCTCCCATTGCTATTTAATTTTCAGTCTTATAGACTTCTCTCTCTACACGGTTAAGCTGCATGTGCAAATTTTCCACTCAGAATGAGCTTGCATGTGCGAACTATCCTTTCATTCCAAGATGTTTTAAGATGTTGAATGTTCTCATTAGTGTTAGTATGGTAGTGAAATACTTGGAAAGTCGATCAATCAGGCTTTCTAAACAATTTCACTGTCTCTAAGATTGCAGCAAGGACTCCTTTCACTTTTTTGAAGGAGATCTCCATTTTTCCTATTAGAACTCGATTTTGTAAGAAACAACTCTCAATTTCATTAGAATATTTTTCCCTCATATTATGCCTATTCTCAAAATAAGTGTCTTACAAACATTGCAATGCCAAAGCAATGGTTTAAACCCAGGTAAGGAATTGGTATTGGGTTACCATTGACTTCACTCTCCCTGATGTCCACACTGGAGTCACTGAATCTAGATACCTGAATTAATTATTTCCTTTTCTGAACATTCAGTCAAATTGTAATATTGCTGTTATTGCCCCCAACTGGAATCATCCAATTCAACAGACTAGCAATCAAGCCTGAGATAGTTTTGTTTTGAGAGGTTGGTGGAGATGGGTAGAAGGAAAGGGTTGGAAACCTACAGAATTAATCTCTCATTTCTTGTGACATGCTTCAGCTTTGAATGAGCTCTCCTAATTGTAACTTCGCTCTGTCTGAGTCCTGCCGCTTTTTGTTTGCAAGCGCCAATTTTTTTGCTTGTGCTCTTATTTAAATCTCATTCTGTAAAACTGTTGTATTTATTTAAATCAGCAACTTTACATGCAATAAACGGTACATTCGATCTACTTCTCGGTAAAATGTTTTGCTTACTAAAACAGCCTTCAAATTGACTCTTTGTAGTGTCAAATAACAGTCTGTGAAATGATTGTAACAGTTGCTATAACCCCTATTGCTTTTCTTTACTCTTTTTTTTACTTTCATGTCTTCCCTGCCCGTCCTTGCCATATATTTTGCTTTTTTTTTGTTTCTTTTGTTTGTTTTTGTTCAGATCCAAGCTCTCCTAAGAAATGCCGGGCACGCTTTGGCCTTGACCAACGGACAGACTGGTGTGGCCCTTGCAGGTGTGTATCTTGTAGCCTAACGGTCTTGTCACCAAGTGCCTCTGTGTTCAAACTTGTAGGACTTGCAGATATCAAGCTGTGCCAATGTTGCAAAGAGGCAACAATGGTCTTCCTCCTTGCTGGCTTTGAGTTTGCCTGGGTTTTGGGATGATGTTAATCTCGCACATCTGTAACACTGCTGCACCACTTCTAGCCGAGTTATCTTCAGAAGAGCCCAGAACCACAGTATCACAGATTTGCCGCCATCTTGATATATGGTCTTAAAACTGATTTATTATCTCAATGGAATTCTTGCACATTGGGGTGATTGGAAACTACTTTAGGACAGAGTCTCTTGTTCGAAAGCTGTGCAGTGAGATTTTTGATAGTTTTCGAGTGTAATCAAAAAGAAAAGCCTACAACACAAAGAACAAAAGACAACCGCTTTAAAACCACATGTTCCTTTCTGTTTGGATATTCTGTGTGGAGCCTGCTGATGCTTTTCCAGCTCAGTAGAATTGCATACTAACTCCATTTTTTTAATATAACAAAACATGTTCCTCCATTGTTGTCTTTGTTTACTTCACACTAACAGATGCAAACACCACAATGATGTGTCGCCCATTGTTCGAGCTTGATCTGCAATAGATGCGGTGCCTCTCCTGCAGGTACCCACAATTACTCTATCTTTAACCTGCTTGTGTTTTTTTTATTACAATTTTTTGACCAAACTTTTCTTACCTGTTCAGAAGGGGCTTCCACAAAGGAGGTCATCTTTATGGAGAAAGAATCTGGCACATCTGTTTCTGCTAAGGTGGGAGTAGTAACAAAAGGGCAGTAGCACTACCTCACATTTTCATCGCAGTGACATTACACACAAGTAACATAATGACTTTTGTCACCACAACTTTTCTTGCAAATAGACATGGAAAATAAAAGGTATGCCAGACTTCTGCATGAAGACGATTCCCTTTAATGTAACTGTAGACAGTCTCAGCTTGGAGCCAGAAGTGGTGTGAAAATGGAAGGGAAAATCAGCCTTTGTAATTAAAATAACAATTCTTTAATAAAAATTATGAAGTGAACATGTGAGGACTGTGTTTAGCACTCTGAAAGCAGCTCCACATGAAATATAACTCCATCTTCACAAAAAAAATAATTGCAGCAACAGTGAAGCAGAAAGATAAATGAGTCTTGTGTGGGACAGAAGATATATGTAACTCTGGATGAAATACTATACATCACATTCATCCTTTTATCATCCCAGGTATCGGTTGTATTCTTTTCTTATTTAGTTCAAAAAGGTATAAGCGAGATATTCTTAACGAGTTGTTGAATATTCACAATGTGAGGCTGAATTTGTGTCAAAAATGTTTTTGTGGTCATTTAGTGCAGTTGCATAGGCTGTAATGGGTGATGTGATGAGGTCACTTCTGAGATTTGAGATGGGGCTGGTGTTGACTCTCCCTGTGCTCACTGCGATTTTAGCTGAAACCTGATCGGCAGATTTTCAGAGACCTCCAGCCAGTGACATAGTGACGATGTTACCAAGAAACAGCAATAAGACAGCCAACCCCCTGAAGCCAATTCCACATTTAATTAGATCCTTAAGGATTTGTATCTCAACTCTATTCATTTTTAAATTTCAGTAACCGCAGCTATTTGGGAGAGGTTTTTCTCTGTCCCCTGTAAATAAAATTGCTTCCTGATTTCATAACGACATATGAATTAGGTGCACATTGGGCCACTGGCCGTATGAATCGTCCACCGTGGAGTCATTTTCCTGCTATATCCCCTTTTCCTTACATTCCTATAATATTCAGGAATCTATCTGTTTTTACGTCTTGTCTTCAAAGGCTGAGTCTCCACAGCACTCCAGATCCACCCCTCACCCCACCCGACTGAGGAGGTCCCTCCTCAAATCGACCCTTGGTGCCTTCCCCCTCCTCCCTTTCCCCGTGACTGCGATCTCAGATCCCAAGCCCCTCAGCAGGAGGGAACGACCTGATGTGTGGTTTCTCCTGGCAGGGCAGGTTGTTTGTTGCACTTTCTCCACGATAGTTATATCCTGCTTTAGGTCAGGAGACCAGAAGTGAAAACATACTCCAGATGAATTTGCACAAAGGCCTTGTATAATTGCAGTCAGACATCTTTGCTGCTTGACTCAAATCCTAAAATAACAGGTTCTAAGATTCTTCTCCGATGTTCTTGATTCCTCTGCTAACAGAGTTTTTATCTGTACTACCAAACTCCTATCAATCTGGTGGAGCTGTGCAATATCCAGCCCCGAGATTATCATAGAATCATGGAAAATTTTGGACCTGGCATGAAGTCAATCATCCTATTGAACTTGCTGTGGTTGAGAAGGATATTGGGTCTAAAGTCTAAAGAACCCATTTTATCAAGTGTACGGACCAGTAATGTTTCAAGATGATGAGGATTTCTGTCCCTACCACTATCATAGACACGGAGTTCCAGACCCTAATAACACTCTGGGTGAAAGAAAAATTCCTACATCTCCCCTCTGTTTATCCTACCAGTTACTTCAAATCTAAGTCCACTTCTTTTGACCACCTTCCTAATAACTCCATCTATCTGGTTCATACATGATACAATTCAATTTTGCCTTTCCTCAGCCTTCTCAGTTCCATACAAGCCCAGAATAACCTATCTTTCCTCATGCCAAAATTTTCCAGTCCTGGCAACGTCCCCATGAATCTCTCCAGTGCAATCCCGCCTTCTCATAATGTGATGGACAGAACTGTACATTCACTGAAGGTGAGGAGTCATTTGACTTAGGTTGTGTAGAATTTTCATCTCTCTGCTTTAATATTCTCTGCTTCAGCTAGTATTCTATCCCATGATTTGTTGGCCATACTCTCTCTTAGGTTCCTCTGATCTCCAAATATGATGACTCTATGTAGACCTGATCAAAGGTCTCGGCCCAAAGTGTCAACTGTTCATTCCTTTCTGTGGATGTTGCCTGACCGGCTGAGTTCCTCCAGCATTTTGTGTCTGTTGCTCTGTTGTGTTGCATTGGCAGAATCTCTTGTGTTTATGACTCTGTGACAGTCAGAATCTTCGCATTTATTACATACTCTCTCACTTCCCTAAATATATTTCTTCACACTTACCTGGATTGATTTCCATTTGCAATAAGGCACCTTGCACACCTTCCCAAAGTATTGAGTCCAAAACCGAATTGATTGCTCAGAATCAAATTTGGTCCATCGTGTCACATTGAACTATAGCTTCACTTCAAACAACACACAAAAATGCTGGAGGAAGTCAGCAGACCAGGCAGCACCTAAGGAAAAGAGTACAGTCGAAATTTTGCCAATACATTGACAGTACTCTTTTCCACAGATGCTGCTTGGCCTGCTGAGTTCCTCCAGCATTTTGTGTGTGTTGCTTGGATGTCCAGCATCTGCAGATTTTCTCTTCAAGTCAAGTTACTTTTTATTGTCATTTTGACCATAACTGCTGGTACAGTACATAGTAAAAATGAGACATTTTTTCAGGACCATGGTGTTACATGACACAGTACAAAAACTAAACTGAGCTACGTAAAAAACAACACAGAAAAAAACTACACTAGACTACAGACCTACCCAGGATTGCATAAAGTGCACAAAACAGTGCAGGCATTACAATAACTTATAAACAAGACAATAGGGCAGTAAGGTGTCAGTCCAGGCTCTGGGTATTGAGGAGTCTGATAGCTTGTTTATAGCTTTACCTCCTTGCTTTTGTATTGCAAGCCTTGTAAAATTAATTTAAGTTTAGTAATTTTTTTGTTTGTGCCGTGTACTAACTTTTAATCATTTGTGGACCAAAATCATTCCACTACAAATTCTAGTGTCACATTCTGAATTGCCTTTCTTGAGTGTAAGTGAGATAACCTCACAATTCTCCACATTGATTCTATTCACTTTCACCAGTCACTTGATTACATGTAACCTTTTGCAGCTTCTCTCAAAGTAAAATTTTGTGCATCCTATCCTGCTGTTATCTGTGAATTCGAATTCGCAATTCATTTCTTTTCCGAACCACTGATGGTTATAATAAAATACAGCCGTTTCAGTCAGATAACTGCATCTTCAAAGCAAGAAGACACTTGTACAGTGTAATTAGGTATGCAAAAAGATTTCATACCACTTCTGAAGAAAGCAGTAATCACACAGCAAGGTAATACAAGCCAATGTATTCTTGATCACAGTTCAGACCAAAGGCTAAATGTGCTGAGCAGTGGCCCTGGTAAAAGTAGACGAGTTCAATCAGGACAAGAGTGGGTCCTGTAATTGTTATCAGAGACCTCAAATCAGGGGTAAAAAGGTCATTGTTAAACTTCCTTTTCCTGATGATCTTGGAAAGTAATTGCTTGAAGCCTGTATATGACTCAGCAGTGATTGTCTCAACATGACACAGGCTACTATTCACTGCACGGATAATTTGCACCACAGTTAGGTGCCCAAAAAATGGCAGAACTCTACTTCAGTGTGCATCACCAGCTTTTAAAAGGTCACAGCAATCTTAATTCCGGCCATGACTTCATTAAATGTGGTTATTGATAAGTTTGAAAGAGAAAATAAAATGACTGCGAATGGGCTGGTTTGGCATAAAGATTTGATGCTGTCACCAATATATTCAAAAGAAGGGAATCTGCTGCTAGCTTCTGATCTATTCTCTATATGACTGTAGATGATTGATTATAAATTCTCTGTAGAAAAGAGAAGGTAGGAGTGATTAAAGATTACAGATTTGAAAGGCTAGATATTATGATGAGTGCAAGATTGAAAGTAAGAGCTATAAAAAAGAAGAGTCACTAATAATTCAAAGAAAGATTTCAGGATGAACTTCTTAACCCAGAGGGACTTGAATGTGGAACTCATCACTACAAGCAAGGGGAAACCTGCGGATGCCAGAAATCCAAGCAACACACACATAATGCTGGAGGAACTCAGCAGGCCAGGCTGCATCTGTGGAAAAGAGCAAACAGTGGACGCTTTGTGCTGAGACGCTTCAGCCCAAATTATCGACTGTACTCTTGTGTGTGTTGCTTGTTACTACAAGGATGAGTTGATCTATACAAGTACAAGAGGGAGGAAAAGTTACGGTGTTGGGTGGAAATAAAGAGGGGTGAGAGAAGACATAAACACTGCAATGAGATCATTGAGCTCTTACTACAGTTCAGTGCTGTATTAACTTATAATATTTGGCAATTTATGATTGTCAGTGATCCTTTAGGCAAAAATGTACTGTTGTGGCATTCAAATTATTCAAGGGACACACTACACCACTAGGAATTCCCATTTCCAATAACAAAGCAATTTTAAGGATCAAAAACAGTCTAAAGTACATCATAAGGACATTCTCAAACCAAGTAATGCAAGCCATGTGTGAGATATTAGGAGATTAACCAAAAGCTGCTTGGTTAGGTCAGTCACATAACATTTGCCTATCAAAGAGCAATTTGTTATAAATATGGTGTAGATGTAAAGGAGCATCAGAGAAAGAAAGAACAATGGGGTAGGTGGGGAAGGGGGTTATAGGTGTCTACTTGAGGAGAAGTTCAAGCTGAAGCTACAGCTGCATGTGATGGAGCAAACAGATTTAGAGATGTGCTGTGGCCCATAATTGAAGGAATTTGAATTTCCCAGAGGATGAAAGGGTGGAGAAGATGGTAGGGAATGGAAATGATGTAACATTGGAGGAACTTCATCACAAGATTTAGTGCAATATTAAATCAGGAACTAGCAAAGATGGAAAGTGCTGAATAGTTCTGGATGGCCTCAGAGAATAACATGATAGATTTTGGCCAAGATTTCTTTGAATAGACATGTCAGACATTTCTTTGAATAAGACGTAGTTCTAGCAATAGGTAAGTGAAGGGAGGGAGATTTTCAAAGTGGTGGAAACTGGCGATCCTAATGTGAAACAGAAATGAGACCCACAATGGAACTTTGGCAAAATGTGAACTATCTTGTCAGCCTTCAGATAATTGTTGGGGACAAATGGAGATTGTAGGTAGGGTTTGTGATTGCAATATGTGATTGGGATTGCATTAATAGTTTTATTCGATTTCAGTAACAAAATACTAAGAGTCGCCTGCATTGTACACCCAATATAATAATGTTGCTTTCAAAATGTATCCCCATAGAATGAAAATTTTTGGAGTACAAACAACTATAGAGTCACCACTGCGGAAAATATGCACAAGTGACTGAGAACATGCAATATTTTAAGTGTTTGAAAGTTCAAGTCCTTTCAGAAATCTTGAAGCATATTCCTATATTTCAGCACTGGGTGGTAATTCTGGTACCACCAGCACATTTCTGTCTCTGAAATGCAGTTCCAAGTGGAAAGTACAGTGAATTGTGATGTTGTAGCAGTACACCATGTTTAGCGTTATGCATAAGTTTACATGCAATGTGCATATGAGACCCATCATTGACAAGTGAGCTGCTATTAATTTAAATTTAAACTTGAAACAGAGTTTTTTTTAATCTGACATTTCATAAATAAGGCAAGCTAGAGTTTGTTGGTTTCAAACTTTGCAGTTTTAAACTAACAAAAAACAAAGCTTTGCAATGCAAATACTTCTAGTGAACAACTCAGAAAGGTACATTAAGTCAAAGACCAAAGTAAAGTGAAAATAAGATAGCAATTTTAGGATATGATATTAATTAGGGCTTTGAGTTTGCTCCGGAGAAGTTCAGAGGAAAAGGAAGCAGAAAAAGAACTTAAAATTGGAAGCCTCTTATTGGTGGCTGAATGATGCTAACACATATTTTATTCAATTAACTCAAGCTTACTGCGGAATCTTTGGGAACATGTTAACCACCAACAGAAAATGTGCTGGGCCTGGAATTTCCTAATAACTAAATGCAGCATTAAAATAATCTTAAGGACGCTTTTGACAATTTAGTATTTTTAAAATGTGAACTGAAATTTATTGGCACAAATCTCCCACAAATAATGACCACACAAAAAAAATCTGCTTGTTTAGTAATGTTGACTGAAGGATAAATACTGGCCAGTCAGCAGAAGTAACTTATCAGCTCTACTTCTGAATAGCCATACAGAATTTCCTTGCAACTTCTGTGAGTACAGATTAGGGGCTCCAAAAGATGATATCTCTGACAACTAGGCAATCTAGTACTCTGATGAACTGTCAGTTCTAATATATATACATGCTCCTAAAGTGAGAACTGAACTGAACTGAACATTCTGACTCGGGGAATGAGTGTATATACTGATGCTCTATTAATCTTGATAAACTTCCACTTCTGAAATCCATAGTGTTTCATACTCATTTCGTCATCACAGTCATCAAGTACAGCAGCTTCACCCTGCTGCCACAAAACAGGACTAATAATACCTGTGAGACCAAGAACATCTTTATAATTGCTAGTAGGAAATTCTTTAACATCTCATAAACAATTGATCCGTTGATTCTTTGGACTAGTAGTGTATAGTACTTTATGATACCAATTGCATTCTGACTTAGGCCATAAGACATAGATGCAGAACTAGGCCATTTGGCCCATCGAGTCTGCTCTGCCATTCCAGCATGACTGATCTATTATTCCTCTCAACCCCATCCTCCTGCCTTCTCCCCGTATCCTTTCACGCCCTTATGAATGAAGAATCTATCACCCTCCACTTTAAATATACCCAATACCTTGGCTCCACAGCTATCTGTGGTAATGAATTCCACACATTCACCACTTTCTGGCTGATGGAATTCCTTCTTATTTCTTTTCTACAGGGACATCCCTCTATTCTGAGGCTGTGCCTTTTGGTCTAGACTCCCCCACTACAGGAAATATCCTCTCCATATCCACTCATTCATTCTAGGCCTTTCAACATTCGATAAGTTTTAATGAAATTCCCCCCCCCCCACCATTCCCCTAAACTCCTGCGAGTATAGGCCCGAAGTCAATAAATGCTCCTCGTGCGATAACCCTTTCATCCTGGGATCATTCTCACAAACCTCCTCTGAACCTTCTCCAATGCCAGCATGCCCTTTCTTAGATAAGGGGCCCAAACTTCCTGACAAACCTCCAAGTGCAGTTGAGATCTGTGTCCCTTCTCTTATACCTGCCAACTCAGATTCAATCAGTCAGAATTCTTTCATTAGATTCCATCTTGTGTCTCATTCCTTGTCAGTTTTTATATCCTTCCTGTGGTAACAAGTTCCACGTTCTCACCACCTTTTGAATACAGAGACCCCTTTTGGAATCCCTGGATGCTTAGATTTGTTTATTTCTGCATTTCCTCCACTCCCTCCAAGGGTCATGACTCAGGATAAGGGCTCCATGGATGAAAGCAGTTTCTGATACATTGAATTAATATATTAATTCTAGAGTATGGATATTGTCATGTCATTTAGTGAGAGCATGGCTTAATTGTCTTTGACCAGCATGCTGGCATCATTCCTTCATGTATACGGGCCTGGAAACATCGAAGCCACCACCATCAGCATCTTCAAACCCAAATCCTTCGCAGTATGCTTCAATATTTCAGAAAAGCATTCAATTATCCTCCCATCATTAGCATGTTACGTTCAAATCTCTTCACATTTTTAATGTTTGATTGCATCCTATATTAAAAACAGACATAATCTTTGAGTGTTAAAATCCTGCTTCCTGAGATTAGCAGATATCAAGGTGGCAGATATCAGCGTTCTCCATTATGTCAATCTTTTGTGTAAACTATGGCTCCATTTTTATAATGTTATAACCTTTGGTAGCTATATTGTTAGTAGTTTATTGTACTATTTCATTTGTACGAGATATGTCGATTGTGAAAAGTATCGTATCTTAGAAAATCATTCAGAAGTTTACTTCAAGTTAAGTGTGACTTTAAGTACCCTCCCATTCATTTTCAAATATATACTTACGTTGATTTCAAGCTAGATTGAGAGGAAGCATTTCTTTTCATCCCAGGAGCTGGGCTGAAATCCAGCCTAGATAGAGATGTCTGTTTTCTTTCACTATGGACTGCAAATGGACTACAATGATTTTCCAGTTCACACTGACGTCACCAGTATGACAACATCTGTTCACCACTGAGGCAAAATGAGACTTATATTCACTGACTCACTCAGAGAGGTCACAAGAATGTGTTTGATTTCTGATATAAAGGGGCCGGGGGGGGGGA
The DNA here is from genome assembly GCF_030144855.1 of Hypanus sabinus. Lineage (NCBI taxonomy): Eukaryota > Metazoa > Chordata > Chondrichthyes > Myliobatiformes > Dasyatidae > Hypanus > Hypanus sabinus. The sequence goes on from NC_082720.1 coordinate 84,907,583, forward strand.
GGTTGCACAAATACTCACTTAGTTCAGTGATTGTGTTCTGAGTTGTGGCTTTATAAAAAAGTATGGAAGTTCACTGTGTTGCAGAAGATGACGGGCTTCCAACATTGACATCAAGGCATTTAATTCATGAGACACAGGATTAAATATAATGGTTTCAAATCAAAACTCACTTCTGAATAGACTTGTTGCTGCCTGTAATTATTTAAATTACAGGCAACAACGAGTTGAGCTCACTCTCAGTTGAGTTGAGACCTGCAGCTTTAGAAAACAGGGAGCATCAATGTCCTTGTCAGGAATTCTGGAAGCATTAATAAATAGCAAAAACTGTTCCTATTCAAGCAATGGAATAGCTCATTTTGTGGAAAGCAAGAAAGTAAATCAAAAATATAAATTTCAAATATGTAACAATAATCAAATAGTGCTGTTTTAGATCTACCTTCTATTCTCACCATGAATTATGAATTTTAAATAGTTCTGAATCTGAAGTTTATCATGACGAGTACGCCCCTCAAATGCTGAGCTCTACATATACCAGTACTGAAATCCCACAATAAACCAAAAAGTAGTGGTCACCAGATCAGGCAAAAAAATTGTGGTTGAAACTTGTAAGAGGAGAATGGTGGGATACAGTTTTTCCTCTCCCTCGCACACTTCACTAGGCATGGAAATAGCTTGCTAGTCCCAAAAGCTATATTTTGGCCAAAGCCAATCTAAATGGGAAAAACCGGGATGGTAAATCACTCTCCAAGGGCTGTTTTCAAAAACCGCTACACATCTAATATTAGAGTCTGAAATCAGATTTCCAGTCTGTCTGTTGTACAAAGAAATGCCTGCCATTGGGAAGAGAGGAAGATGATTTTAAGAAAAGGAATGCCATTTGATCAAGTAAACCTTTCACCATTGTGTGCCTCCTTGGAATTTTCAAGCCTTCAATTTTAACAATCCCAGTTTCCTTAGCTTTTTTGTCATTATTTTAACACCAAGTGCCACACATCTAAGGTAACAGCTGTACTCTATTCAGGTCATTCCTTCCCCTCCCCCCATTGCCATAGATTGAATTACTGGGAAGGAAACAGCCCTTTCCACATTTCCAGCAATTCAGTCTGAAGCTGCAGCAAGGTCCTGTAGGTGAAACTGACTTACGCTCCCTTGCCCTTTCCTTGCCTTAAAATGTCTCTTTTAGGAGGGACTGGCTAATTGTAGGAGCACATTTACTGAGAAAATTAAGGTAAAACTCACATGTTGTGGCATTAGTCATTGCCCTGTGCACTGGATGTTAAGGTTCATGTTCTGAGACACCAGTCTTGATGTTTTTCTTTGATGTGAATCTACATGCTTACATGTACTCTTCTCACTGTTCTCAGGAAGAAAAAGAAATGCATTCGGTACATGCAAGGAGAAGCCAGGTGCACCAGCCCAGTTTCTTCAGATGGAAGTCTGATGGACAGTCCCTCCTCTCCTCCCAGAGCACTGCAGCCTTCAGAAGAAACTTCCGCCAAGCTTGTTAATTCTACAGACTTAGCACAACAGACGCAGCCAAACCCAACCCCTTACTGTCATCAATCCCAGCTTACTACAGATCTCACAGGACTCTCTATACCCTCTACATCGGATTCTCAACAATATTGTAGTACTTTAATGAACATCCCCCGTCAGCATACAATGCCAAGATAATGGCCGACTTGTACTGCAATCACTGACTAACAAGTATTACCCTAATGCATAAAAATGGAGATTCCACAGTGTCTTTGGCCAGGCCCAACCAGTCTAGTGCACATTCAAAGAACAAGTGTTCCCAACTTGTCCTTGAACTTCAGCATGCTCTCAGGACACAAAACAAAATCTGATTCAACTCTTTCAAGACTTATCAATGTTTAGCATTGAATGACTCATTGTCATTTCAAGTGTTCCCACCAGTGTTTGTTTTGATTATACTACATGGTGGAATTCAACAATTCAAATATACAGTCAGTTTTCTTGTGATCATCCATCTGTATACAATCTGAGTGTACCAATATGCCAGTGTATGTTCCTCATTCACATAATTATAATTTGGAATAAGTTGTTTCCTCCTCAACTTTAAGTAATCGAGGCTGTTCTGAATTGGAATTTATAAGTTTATTCTGATTTTGGATATTTTACAAACAAAATATCCAAAATCAGAAATAGGATTACAACTTATTGGATTACAAACACAACCTGTTTATTGTTAGAATAGCAAAGTTTAACTACGTATCATCATGCAAATGCAATGACTGATAAGCTGTAATGTTTAACTTGATTTGGGAACATTTTCCCTTTATAAAAAGGGCCTATTATTTGATAACCTTTATGAAAGGATGAACATTGAATGTGACACCTCCAGATACTTAAGTTGGTTAGCTTTTTACCACATACACCAACTATCCTCAACACATGCTTGTGATATGCCTGTTTCTTTGAGAAAATATCACCTTTGATCAAGGCAACAGATAACAACATGCTCTAGATATTACAGCGGAAGAGACTATCTCATTTTTTCTCCTCCATCTTGGTAAGGCAGGGTTTGAGGTATACAAATGCAAATATACATATTGATACTAATGGATTTATTTAATATTCATTGCACTTTAATGTGTGGTGTTGAAAATTTGATGCGGTGTTTGGATCCACATATTAACATTAGTGTCCATAGTGCAATTGAGTCACATAGGGGACAGATAACAATTAACAGCTTTTCAAGCGCAACACTGCCATAGCAAAATATCCACCTTTCAAACGGGAAGCAATTGGAATTGCTCTATTATAGTTATGTAGCAAACGTGAAAAATCCATAAGGAATGGAGGTAGGATCTTGGAATAAGAGGGAGAATAGGAAGAAGAATCACAATCACACTTTCAGACAAGCCTGTTGCATGTCCCTGATAATTCAGGCACAGTTCTTGGAAGTACACCCTCATATTCCACCATTCTGCAGTAGGTGACGTTCACACATTCAGGCGTACGAGGTACAGTATGTCTTATTTTCAAGTGCAAATATTTTGAAAAGTAGCATAATCATTTGCACTCCATACTGGTTTACATGGTATTCGAAGCAGCTCAGTGTTTGTTCTCCCTCAGACCTCTCTCCTCCAAACACGTTTGCTAATGAGAAGGATTACAAATGCACTGACTACCAGTTCACTTTAGGCTGAAATGATCAGGAGATTATCTTACCAGCAGTGGGAACCGTGCTAAATCTCTCTGGGGGGTGGCGGGGGGCGGCAACTAATCTGCACATTTGTGACTAATGAGTCCAAAGGAATCTCTTATTTAGAAAATCTCCCTGATGTCACCAGCCATGAGATCCACACCAGTTCTGGTCACAGGGCCAAGAATAAATCAAACTAAATGTCACCAACTTCAAACAAGACTGCGTGATGAAGTTCTAATGGAACTAATAGTGTGGACAGAGGCCTATATCATTATCGTCGTATTACTATCGGGATGAGATGTCAACAGAAACCAATGTGTTGAAAAACTCCCCTCTCAGAGCCATGAGATCCCACAAGGACTGAATCTGGGGAAGTCTCCTTCTGTTAGTAAAACTCCAGATTTGACAGGTTCAGAATTTAAACTAAGTTTAAATCAAAAAGCCATAAGATAGACTACTCCAAATTTTGGAAATGTCCGCTACCTCACAAGGACTGCGTCTTGAAGTAGGGCAAAGACATATTATTGGATGGATAAAGCTTCATCCTTTATCCTCTATCTGACACAAGGTGTGGACAGTATAGTAAAAAATTCCATTTTTCAGTATTGATCTCCTGCACCTAGAGAGTATAAAAACAAAGTAATGACTTAATTCCTCAATCACAGTGGAACATATAATCAATTGATGTACTATCTGTGGCAGCTGCTAGATCTCATTTAATGTAGCAGGTTTTATGCAAGAGCTACAGATTTGGATCCAAACCCAACATTTGTGCATCTCCTTCCTCCTCTCCTTCCATATGTTGGCATTTCTGTGTCACTAGTTTGAAGAGAAAAATGAATCAATAAATATATTTTTGTCTGAGGTACAGCAGCTGAAAACATTTATTTTAAATGGTAATATTTGCTTTCTATGTGTATTACATTGGTTGAAGGGTTTTTCATTGCTATTATAAGTCTGCTATCAGGCAGTAACAAAATTAGCATTTATACTGTCAAACAGATAAATGAGGTCAATATTTGACTTGGATGTTACCTTTATGAACCCCTGAAATGGTCAATCACTTAGTTTTATGGTTATTACTTAATTTTCTTGCCTATTTGTATAAAAAATTGAGAGAGAAAAAAAACAAAAAAATATAAATATAAGACTTGATGCTTCTGCTTTTTTGTGTGTGTATTTCAGGCTGATGTAATATTTTTATGAGTTATATTTTTAGGGAATTAAAATGAAAAGTAGAAATAGACAGGGTTTTATAATAGCTATATTATTTAGTATTTTCCACTAAGTTTCATCTTCCATGACAAGAAATCAAAAAAAAGGTCTTCTGTTCCTTCTTCCTTCACACAAGACATGTTTGCATTTTTGTAAAAAAACAGCTTTCAAAGATACTGCTGTCTCATACCCTGCAACAATTACAGTCCCAGCAAAGAGCCATTAACATATAGGCAACACACATGTTGATAGAAAACCAAAAATTTTAAGTAAATGGAAGGGATCAAATTATTAAAAACTTGTACTATTTGTTGAAGTAAAATAAAAGAGGTATTTTGATTGAACTAAAATGTGCATCATGGATTGATCTGTTGTTTTATTTCTGCACTTCATTTCTTTACGTATTTCTCATCTTTGGCAAATGTGTTTTGGAAAATGTTTGAGGAGAATTGATAATTCTCCCAGGCTTACAAAGTGTGATATGGCTCTGCCAATTCACACAAGATAGCTCCAAAGCTAAGCTTTGGAGTCCAAGTTTTGTTTATTTTGTATTTTGCTATGTTGCCGCTCCTTTGCTTTCAAATTCTGTTTCTCTTCATCTCCTGCCAACAACAGTAGTTTTTCTCACATTCTGATCTTTTTCTGCGTTTTCCCATATTTGTAGCACCAGTGTGATTTACACTCTTAAGTGACCAAGGAAGCCATTAGAATAAGCAGCATACATAAGCCTTACTGAGGCTTTGTATCCTGGGAAAGACTAAAATACTATTTCAAAGCCAGCAGCGGAAAATCATGATTACCTGGATGCTGCACTTAATGCCATGCCTTGTGTGCTCAACCTGCACCAGATCCAAATAATGAGAGAAAGAAGAAGATGGAACCCAAAATGGTTGGAAATGTTGCAATTATAAATTACATTTAAAATCATATCAGGCTTACATCTCAAAATTACTAACATTTCTGGTATTGCCATTTTTCCTCATTCCTTGAGAAGCTCAAGGTGTGAACTCATTGTCTTATCTCTTCATGCTGAGTTGATAAGCTAAAGTCATTTGTCACTGATTTCCATACTGTAATACTAAATTGGAGATTAGCAGCCTTTTGGGCTCAAATAAATTTGGGATGTTGAGACACAATGGGACAGCGCTCATTGATAGAGCAGGAAGGCTACACGGATTGCTCCTGCTCCCACTTTTTCATTCAAAAAAGCACATATCAATCAACTTATATACGACTTCATTCTGACAACTTGGCAGGAAAATACACTGTGGACCTGGAGTGACGTGTCTAAATTTCATCCGAGTCAAATGCATGATTGGATTTGGCATCTGTGCCAAACTGGATTGGAACTTTAGGGAAAAGAACTTATGTGTACTTAACATAGAAGCACAGAAAACCTACAGCACAATACAGGCTCTTCAGCCCTCTTAGTTGCCTATCCTAAAGAGGTAATGCTTTTGTTTCTCCCAGAGAATGCCAGTGGTGTTTCTGTGAGTGAGGATGTTGTATATCTCCAGGTGGACGTTTTTTAATATCCATATGGAGCATGCACATCACATCTTCCTCCTTGTGGAAACAGAACGCATGGTGTGCTTCGCCACGGGGCAGGTCCTCCCCCAGTTCCCAATAAACATTAAACACATGAAGAACCTGCACAGTGCTTTTGAAGTGCTTCTCCAATTTAAGTCCTTGCTCTGAAAAGAATTGTTTTTTTTATTTGGCATAACGGGAAACTCCTCTCGAAGCTTTTTCTCAGGTCAAAGTCTGCAGAGTCCAAGTGGTGCACATTCAGCCCCTGATGCTGTGCCTCCTCACACAGCAAACCAATAACCTTCAGTAACTTTTACAGATTATCTGAAACTCAGGTCAAGCTCAAACAATTCTAAGTTGGATTCCATGCATTTTTCCAGGATTTTCAAGTGCAAACTAGGGCTGAATCTGCTGCTGAATCTATGTATAACCTTCTGTCCAAAACATGAACTTCCCAAGCCACATGCAAATAAATACTAATATTAATCATAATTCATTGAGGAGCTAACACTTTTTAAAGTGAGTTTTCTAGCCACTCAAAAACGCATATGCCACATTCCCACCAAACCTTTGCTGCCGGAGTTCGCAGGGCCACATCATATACTTGGTCTGGGTAAACTGCTTTTTTCCCCGTAAGAAGACGAGCAGGAGTTTGCACACTTCAACCTCCTCAGAAAGTGTAGATGGTGCTGCGCTTTCTTGACTAATGAGGTGGAGTTGTGGGTCCAGGTTAGGCCGTCCATTATGTGTGCACCAAGGAACTTTGGGCTCTTCACTCTCTCCATGGCAGAGCTATTGATGTGCAATGAAGAGAGGGTGACCTGTGCCTTCCAAAATCATCTCTTTTGTCTTGCCCACACTGAGGCAAGTTGTTCTCACACAATTTGACACGCCTCTCTATCTCCTGCTGGCACTGTTGGTAAGAGATGGAATTATATTTTTATAAAGAGGTGACATGGGGACAGAGAATGTTGTATCTTTGTGGATGGAGTTAAGAAACTGTAAGGGTAAAAAAAAACATAATGGGAATCATGTTTAGGCCTCCAAATAGTAGCCAAGATATGGGGTTGAGATTGTAAAGGGAGCTGGAAAAGACATGTAATAAGGGTAATGTCACAATTGTAATGGGGGACTTTAATATGCCTAGGGATTGGGAACATCAGGTTGGTGTCAGATCGCAAGAGAATGAATTTGCTAAATGCCTACAAGATGGTTTTTTAGAGCAGCTTGTGGTTGAGCCTACTCAGAGAAAGGCTGTCTTAGTTTGGGTATTGTGTAATAACCCAGATCTTATTAGGGAGCTTAACATAAAAGAACCCTTAGGAGGCAGTGATCATAATATGATTGAATTCATACTGCAATTTGAGAGGGAGAAGCCCAAGTCACATACATAAGTATGAAATAAAGGGAATCACTTTATTGAGAGAGGAGCTTGCCCAGGAGGATTGGAAAGGGATACTGGCAGGGTTGACGGCAGAGCAGAGGTAGCTGAAGTTTCTGGAAATAGTTCACTAGACACAGGATAGGTATGTCCCACAGATGAAGTTCTCAAATGGCAGGGTCGGCAACCGTGGCTTACCAGGGAAGTAAAAGCCAAAGAATGGGAATATAAGGTAGCAAAAGTGAGTGAGAATTTGGATGATTGGGAAGCTTTTAAAATCCAACAGAAGGCAACTAAAAAGCTATAATGGGAAAAGACGAATATGAGGGCAAACTAGCCAAAAATATAAAGCAGGACACTAAAATTTTACATAAAGAGTAAAAGGGAGGTGAGAGTTGATATTGGACCACTGGACAACGATGCTGTCGAGGTAGTAATGTGGCGGATGAACTTCACTGTGGAAGACACCAGCAGTGAGCCAGAGGTCTCTGAGTGTCATGGAGCAGGAGTGAGTATCATTGCTATTACAAAGGAAAAAGTGCTGGCAAACTCAAAAGTCTTAAGGAGGATAAGTCTCCTGGACCAGATGGACTACATCCTAGAGTCCCGAGAGAGGTAGCTGAAGAAACAGTGGATGAATTCATCATGATCTTTCAAGAATCACTTGATTCTGGCATGGTCCCAGAGGACTGGAAGATTGCAAATGTCACTCTACTCTTTAAGAAGGGGGGAAGGCAAAAGAAAGGAAATTATAGGCCAGGTAGCCTAACCTCAGTGGTTGGGAAACTGTTGGAGTCCATTATTAAAGATGAGGTTTCAGAGTACTTGGAGAGTAATGATAAAATAAGTCAAGGTTAGCATGGTTTCTGTAAAGGGAAATCTTGCCTGATAAATCTGTTAGAGCTTTTCCAATGACATAACAAGCACGGTGAACAAAGGAGAAGCAGTGGATGTCATTCACTCGGATTTTGATAAAGTGTTTGACAAGGCATTTGATAAGGTGCCACACATGAGGATGTTTTACAAGGTAAAATCCTATGGTGTTACAGGCGAGACTCTGGCTTGGATAGACGAATGGCTGACAGGCAGGAGGCAGCAAATGGGAATAAAGGGGTTAACTGCCAGTGACTAGTGGTGTTCCTCAGGGGCCGGTATTGGGACCACTACTTTTCACATTGTTTATCAATGATTTGGATAATGGAATTGATAGCTTTGTGGCAAAGCTTGTGGTTGATACAAAGTTAAGTGAGGGGCAGGTAGTGCTGAGGAAGTAATGTGATAGCAGCCGGATTTGGACAACTTGAAAGAATGGGTAAAAAAGCGGCAGATGGAATACAGTGTTGGGAAATGGATGGTAATGTATTTTGGTAAAAGGAACAATAGTGCAGACTGTTATCTAAATGGGGAGAAAATTCAGAGGTCCAAAGGGTCTTAGGAGCCCTTATGCAAGACTCCCAGAAGGTTAATTTACAGGTTGAGTCTGTGGTAAAGAAAGCAAATGAAATGTTGGCATTTATTTCAAGGGGGATAGAATATAAAAGCAAGGAGATAATGCTGAGCCTTTATAAGGCACTAGTTAGGCCGCGCTAGGAATATTGTCAACAGTTTTGGGCCTCATATCTCAGAAAGGATGTATTGTTATTGGAGAGAGTCCAGAGGAGGTTCAAAAGGATGATTCCAAGAATGAATACCATAAGCCAATAAGATAAAGGAGCAGAAGTAGGCCATGTGGCCCATCGAGTCTGCTCCACCATTCAATCATGGGCTGATCCAATTCTTCCAGTCATCTCCACTCCCCTGCCTTCTCCCCATACCCTTTGATGCCCTGGCTAATCAAGAACCTATCTATCTCTGCCTTAAATACACCCAATGATTTAGCCTCCACAGCCTGGAATTCATGGCAACAAATTCCACAGATTTAACACTCTCTGAAGTAATTTTCCTGAATCTCTGTTCGAAAGGTCATTCTTCAATCCTGAAGTCATGCCCGGATCTATGAGATCCCACCTCATTCTCTTGAACTCCAGGGAATACAGCCCCAGAGCTGCCAGATGTTCCTCATGCGGTAACTTTTTCATTCCTGGAATCATTCTTGAGGATCTTCTCTGAACCCTCCCCAATGTCAGTATGTCCTTTCTAAATAAGGAGCCCAAAAAGACACACAATATTCCAAGTGTGGTCTCACGAGTGCCTTATAGATTCTCAACATCACATCCCTGCTCTTATATTCTATACCTCTAGAAATGAATGCCAACATTGCATTCGCCTTCTTCAACCTGGAGGTTAACCTTTAGAGTATCCTGCACAAGGACTCCCAAGTCCCTTTGCATCTCAGTAGTTTGAATTCTCTCCCCATCTAAATAGTAGTCTGCCCGTTTATTTTTTCCACCGAAGTGCATGACCATACATTTTCCAACATTGTATTTTGTTTGCCACTTCTTTGCCCATTCCCCTAAACTATCTAAGTCTCTCTGCAGGCTCTCTGTTTCCTCAACACTACCCACTCCTCCATCTATCTTTGTATCACTGGCAAATTTAGCCACAAATCCATTAATCCCAGAGTCCAAATCATTGACATACATTGTAAAAAGCAGCAGTCCCAGCACCAACCCCTGCGGAACTCCACTGGTAACCGGCAGCCAGCCAGAATAGGATCCCTTTATTCCCACTGTTTGTTTTCTGCCGATCAGCCAATGCTCCACCCATACTAGTAACTTCCCTATAATTCCATGGGCTCTTATCTTGTTAAGCAGCCTCATGTGCGGCACCTTGTCAAAGGCCTTCTGGAAATCCGAGTATACCATGTCTACTGATCTCCTTTGTCTACCCTGTTTGTAATTTCCTCAATGAATTGCAGTAGGTTAGTCAGGCAGGATTTTCCTTTCAGGGAACCATGCTGGCTTTGGCCTTTCTTGTCAATTGCCTCCAGGTACTCTGTGATCCCATCCCTAACAATCGATTCCAACAACTTCCCAACCACTGATGTCAGGCTAACAGGTCAATAGTTTCCTTTCTGCTGCCTCCCACCCTTCTTAAATAGTGGAGTAACATTTGCAATTTTCCATTCTGCTGATCTATTGATTCTTGAAAGATCATTGTTAATGCCTCTGCAATCTCTCCAGCTACTTCCTTCAGAACCCGAGGGTGCATGCCATCAGGTCCAGGAGATTTATCCAACCTTAGACTATTAGGCTTCCTGAGCACTTACTCAGTCGTAATTTTCACAGCACATACTTCACCTCCCTAACACTCTTGAATGTCCAGTATATAGCAGATGTCTTCCACTGTGAAGTCTGATGTAAAATACACATTAGGTTCCTCTGACATCTCTGTGTCTCTCATTATAATATCTCCAGTGTCATTGTCTATTGGTCCTATATCTACACTCGACTCTCTTTTACCCTTTATATACTTAAAAAAGCTTTCAGTATCTTCTCTGATATCAGTCGCCAGCTTCCTTTCATAATTCATCTTTTCCTTCCTAATGATCTTCTTAGTTTCCTTCTTCAAGTTTTTAAAAGCTTGCCAATCCTCTATCTTCCCACTAGTTTTGGCTTCCTTGTACACCCTCTTTTTTGCTTTTACTTTGGCTCTCACTTCACTTGTCAGCCACGTTAGTGTCCTTCCTCCATTCAAAAAATTCTTCTTATTTGGAATATATCTGTCTTACATTTCCCTCATTTCTTGCAGAAACTCTGCTGTCCTTCCTGTTAGTGTCTCTTTGCAGTCAGCTTTGGCCAGTTCCCCTCTCATGCCATTGTAATTTCCTTTATTCCACTGAAATACTGATACATTCAATTTTAGTTTCTCCTTCTTAAATTTCAAAGTGAAGTTGATCATATTGTGATCACTGTTCCCTAAATGTTCCTAAATCTTAAGCTCTCTTATCACCTCTGGATCATAGCACAACACCCAATCCAGCACAGCCAACCCCCTACTGGGCTCAACAACAAGCTGTTCTAAAAAGACATCCCTTAGACATTCTACAAATTCTCTCTTTTGAGGTCCAGTACTGATCTGGTTTTCCCAGTCCACTTTCATGTAAAAATCCCCAGCAATCATTATGTCCTTCTGACATGCCTTTTTTATTTCCTGCTGTAATTAGTAATTCACATCCTGGCTGCTGTATACAACTGCCATTAGGGTCCTTTTACCCTTGGCATTTCTTAGCTCAACCCAAAGCAACTCTACACCTTACAATCCTATGTCATCCCTTTCCAATGATTTAATATTAGAAACATAGAAATATAGAAAACCTACAGCTCAATACAGGCCCTTCAGCTGTGCTGAACATGTCCTTACCTTAGAAATTACATAGGTTTACCCATAGCCCTCTATTTTACTGGGCTCCATGTACCTGTCTAGGAGTCTCTTAAAAGACCCTATCATATCCGCCTCCACCACCATCGCTAACTTTCTGTGCCCCACTACTTTCTGTGTAAAAAACCTGCCCCTGCCATCTCCTCTGTACCTACCTCCAAGCACCTTAAAACTGTTCCCTCTGGTGCGAACCATTTCAACCGTGGGGAAAAGGCCTCTGACTATCCACACAATCAATGCCTCTCATCATCTTATACACCTCTATCAAGTCACCTCCCATCCTCTGTCACTCCAAGGAGAAAAGGACGAGTTCACTCAACCTGTTCTCATAAGGCATGCTCCCCAATCCAGGCAACATCCTTGTAAGTATCCTCTACACCCTTTCTATAGTTTCCACATCCTTCCTATAGTGAGGTGACCAGAACTGATCACAGTTCTCTAAATCGGGTCTGACCAGGGTCCTATATAGCTGCAATATTATGTCTTGGCTCCTAAATTCAATCCCACGATTGATGAAGCCCCATGCACCATGTGCTTTCTTAACCACAAAGTCAATCTGCGCAGCAGCTTTGAGTGTCCTATGGACTCAGACCCTGAAATCCCTCTGATCCTCCACACTGCCAAGAGTCTTACCATTAATACTATATTCTGCCATCATATTTGACCTACCAAAATGAACCACCTCACACTTGAGGTGGGTTGAGAAGGGTTGAACTCCATCTGCCACTTCTCAATCCAGTTTTGCATCCTATCAATGTCCCATTGTAACCTCTGGCAGCCCTCCACACTATCCACAACACCTCCAACACTTGTGTCATCAGCAAACTTACTAACCCATCCCTCCACTTCCTCATCCAGGTCATTTATAAAAATCACGAAGAGTAAGGGTCCCTGAACAGATCCCTAAGGCACACAACTGGTCACCAACCTCCATGCAGAATATGACCCATCTACAACCACTCTTTGCCTTCTTTGGGCAAGCCAATTCTGGATCCACAAAGCAATGTCCCTTTGGATCCCATGCCTCCTTACTTTCTCAATAAGCCTTGTATGGGGTACCCTGTCAAATGCCTTGCTGAAATCCATATATATTATATCTACTACTCTTCCTTCATCAATGTGTTTAGTCACATCCTCAAAAAAATTCAATCAGGCTCATAAGGCACGACCTGCCTTTGACAAAGCCATGCTGACTATTCCTAATCTTATTATGCCTCTCCAAATGTTCATACATCTTGCCTCTCAGGATCTTCTCCATCAACTTACCAACCACTGAAGTAAGGCTCACTGGTCTATAATTTCCTGGGCTATCTCTACTCCCTCTCTCGAATAATGGAACAACATTCGCAACCCTCCAAACCTCTGGAACCTCTCCCATCCCCATTGATGATGCAAAGATCATAGCCAGAGGCTCAGCAATCTTCTCCCTTGCCTGGGGTACATCTCGTACAGTCCCGTTGACTTATCCAACTTGATGCTTTTGAAAAGTTCCAGCACATCCTCTTTCTTAAAATCTATATGCTCAAGCTTTTCAGTCCACTGTAAGTCATCCCTACAATCGCCAAGATCCTTTTCTGTAGTGAACACTGAAGCAAAGTACTTATTGAGTACCTCTGCTACCTCCTTCGGTCCCACACACACTTTTCCACTGTCACACTTGATTGTTCCTATTCTCTCACGTCTTATCCTCTTATGCTTTACATGCTTGTAGAATACCTCAGGGTTTTCCTTTATCCTGCCCACCAAGGCCTTCTCACGGCCCCTTCTGGCTCTCCTAATTCCATTCTTAAGCTCCTTCCTGCTAGCCTTATAATCTTCTAGATCCCTATCATTACCTAGTTTTTTGAACCTTTCATAAGCTCTTCTTTTCTTCTTGACTAGCTTTACAACAGCCTTTGTACACCATGGTTCCTGTACCCTACCATCCTTTCCCTCTCTCATTGGATGTACCCATGCAAATATCCTCTGAACATATCCCTGAGAACATCTTATACATCTTATTTCTTATTCACAGAGCCACACCACCCCCTCTGCCTACTAACCTATCCTTCTGATACATCGTATATCCTTGGACATTCAGTTCCCAATGGCAGCCATCCTTTAGCCAAGTTTCTGAGATGGTCACACTTGCCTTACTTGCTGATCTGCAGCCGAATTTCAAGGTTGTCCATTTTATTTCTTATGCTGTGTGTAATCAAATATAATACTCTCAGTCCAGTATTTGTTGCTTTCTGTTTTAACTGCACCATGCCTCTATTGCCCTGTAACTCATCCCACTGGCTGTGATTTTGCCTCATCTCCTGCCTGTCCTTTCTATCATCTCTGTTGCATGCTATCTCTGATTTATTTCTGGTTTCCCCTTTCTCAGCCCTATCAATGTTGAAGTGAAGGGGTAGAACATTTTTCAAGACTGGGCGTTAGAAAGAAGTTTGTTAGAGAAACAGCAAGTCTCATTCATTGGTTTATTGGCTAATTGAGCAGTAGCTACAATAAAAAGAGGGCATGCTCTAGTGGAGGGGCTATCGTAGGATTGACTCAGTGGGGCTTTGACTTGAGAGGTTTTGGAGAGGACCAGTCCACACAAACAAGAGAAAATCTGCAGATGCTGGAAATTCAAGCAACACACACAAAATGCTGCCTGACCTGCTGAGTTCCTCCAATATTTTGTGTGTGTTGTTGGCCCTTAACCTTTCCTCTTTAAACAACTTACATGGATGAATTCCTAGTGGGCTTGTAGCTGAGACTTAAATGCTGTTACTGACAACAACTAAAACGAAAAGACACCAGATCACAACTAAATTAAACAAATTAAGGATACTGAATCAGGTGATGTGTTCTAGCTGCACGATTGGAGATCTGTGGTTGCTTAAGGAACTCAGGCTCAAACTTAATGATCTGGAAGCTGAGCTTCAAACTATGATACATCAGGGAAGGTAAAAGTCATGAATTATGATAATTCCTTCGACATTTAACTGGAACTATGTCTTTATTTTGATAATCTGACAATAAATTTATTCCTTTGCTTTTTGCCAAATCAAATCTGAACTTCATTAGATAGATTCAAAAAGACTTGCCTTTCATGGTAACCCTAATCTATTATCAGTTCTGCAGCTCCCCACAACTTTGTGAACAACTGGTGCAGGAGTGATGTCAGTGTGTTAACACCATACTGGTAGATCTCAGCTGTGATACCATCAGACCTTGGTGCTTTGTTGGGTTTTAGCTGATTGATGGCTTTGATGACCTCGTGAAGAGTAGTGGGAGCATAGCTCGAACAGTATGGGTCGAGGTTTACTCTGCTCAGTGCTCCATCGGTGATGGTTCCTGGTCTGTTCAGCACCTTGTGGAAGTGTTCTTGCCATCTCTTCATGTGCTCTGACTTCTCAGTGAAGATGGATGTACTGTCCTTGCTCAGGAGTTGTGCGGTGCCTTGTTTTGATGGACCATACACAAACTTGATTGCTTCATAAAAGCTTCTTGAGTCTTTACATAATGTCAGCAAAGGCTTGCAACTCCTTGGCCTTGTTTGCCTACCACTGGTCTTTCTTAGCTCTGAGCTGCTTCTGCAAAGTTGATTTTGCACTCAAAAAGGCACGTTTATTGGAACTTGAGTTTGGGTGTCGAAGAAGAGCCTGGTGTGCTTCAAGGGCTTCAAAGTCACATCAATTGTGACCATCTACAAGAACAAGGGAGACAAGAGAGACTGCAACAATTACCGAGGCATCCCTCTTCTTCCAGTTGCAGGAAGGCGCTTAGACGCTTGGTGTACAGTGGACATGATCTTCTCACTGAGGCAGCTCCAAGAGAAATGTGTTGAGCAGCAGAGAATTTGTAGACCTAACCAAAGCGTTTGACACTGTTGGTGGAGATGGCCTATGGGAGCTCCTACCAAAATTCGGTTGCCCCCCAGGCCTAACCAACATCATCTGTCAGTGCCACAAAGGCATAGAAGGCTGCATCAACAAGTGTGGTGAGTTGTCAGACAAATTTCCTATCAGCAACGGCGTAAAACAGGGTTGTGTTTTGGCTCTTACTCTGTTTGGATTATTCTTCACTGCTGTTCTTCAGAATGCCACATCAGAGGTCTTCCTACAAATGTGGGTTGACAGCGGCTCCTCAACCTCGCAAGACTGAGAGCCAAAACAGAAGTCAGGGACATTGTGGCGCATGAGCTACAGTTTGCTGATGACTGGGCACTGGTTGCCCACTCTTTTGAAGACTCACAGGAGATCACCAGTCGCTTTGCCAGTGCAGCCAAAGGCTTCGGACTGACAATCAGCCTGAAAAAGGCAGAAGTTTTGCACCTGGCTCCTGGCTCAAGCTACGAAGAACCAACTGTCCTCATTGATGACACTCGTCTCAATGCTGTCAACACGTTTTGCTACCTGGGCAGCAAAATAACATTCTCAGCTTCTCTGGATGTAGAGATTGAGTCAAGAACCAGAAGAGCCTGCTTTGCCTTTGGTCAGTTTAAAGATAGGGTTTGGTCACAGAACATCAGGTTGGCCACCAACTGAAAGGTATACAGGGCCGTTGTCATATCAGCCTTGCTATACGGATGTGAGAGGTGATGCCCATATCAGAGTCACTTACGCCAGCTTGACCAATTGCAGCAGCGTCACCTACGTTCTCTGATGAAGATCACCTGGCGAGACAAGGTCTCCAATACCGAGGTCCTCTCTCGAGCTGGAATGCCAGCAGTTTCAACCTTGGTGATGTCAGCCCAACTGCGCTGGGCAGGACATGTTGTCAGAGTGCCTGACGGAAGACTGCCCATCTTGTATGGCCAACTGTCCGGTGGTACCCGAAAACGAGGAGGCTAGCGACTACAGTACAAGGATTGTCTGCATAGGAGCCTCAAGAAAGCTGACATTGCCCCATCAACATGGGAGGATCCGGCTCAAGATCGCTCACAGTGGAGGCACGCCATCAGAAAAGGTGTGGACGCTGCTGAGAACAGGCTCATAGAGGCAGCAGAGGAAAGGCACAGGAAGCGTCACAACAGAGTTTCTGCCCCTGCTGCCCCTCCAGGCCTCACCTGCCAAGTATTTGGCAAGCAGTGCTTGTCAAGCATTGGCCTGTACAGCCACTGCACATATCAAACCCCACTAACTGACTGAAAGGAACCATCATCATCCTATGGGATAGATAGCCAGAGAGATAGAATCTATTATCAACTGTGTTGTGCAAAGACAATGTCCTTTGATCAATTTTTAATTCACCTTACTCCACAAATAATATTTTTTGAAACATTTTCCTATATAAAAACATCGCCAGGCACCTCAGAGTAACATAACAATTAAAATCCATATTGGATGCTGTGCTTTAGGAGGCAGTCACACATTAGATTAACTGCTTCTAATTTGGTCTATGGTCAGGGACAAGGGGGTGTGAGGCAAGCTGGGGGATCCAAGAGAGAGTGCTTAAACCCATCCAACAGGTCTGACAATCTTGCTCCCTGTGCAGATTGGAATGGAGCCACAGGAAGGATGAGCTCCATCGTTTAGGGAGACTTTCAAGAAGGGAGAGAGAAATATCTTTGTAACTAGGGATAGTATAATCAAGGGACTGGACATAATTCTCTGTTGCAGGGATTGTGAGTCTTGAAGGCTATGTTACCTGCCTAAGTGCTTGAGTTTGGGGCTTGTCATCTAACCTGGAATTTGAATTGGAAGGGGAAAAATCCTGTTGTTGTCGTCCACATCGGTACCAACGATGCAGGTAGAATAGAGATTCCTCTGAAGGAATTTGAGCAGTCAGGGACTAAATAAAAAGCACAACCAAAAAGGTGACTTGCTTTCTCTGACTTGCTTTCTGAGCTACGTGCAAATTGGCACAGAGACAACAAAAGAGTTAAATGTGTGGCTTAAAGATTGGTGTGGAGAATTTGTGGTATGTTGGCACTAGTATTAGGGAAAAGAGGGAGCTATTACTATGGGACAGATTCCATCTGAACCATGCAGAGACCAGGGTCCTGTGAATTGCATAACTCAGAATGCGGATAGGACTTTTAAACAAAATAGTAGGCAGCGACTTCAATGGATTGGAAAAGTATGCACGGAGGGAGTGAAGACTCTGGAGTGAAAAATAAGGCGAAGTTTAGAAAGGAATAAGAATTTAACTTCACATAGGAAGGATACAAATTTGAGAAGGTGAGGTTGGTGAATACAGTATGGAATGTGCTATATTTGAATGTGTGCAGTAGAAGGAGCAAGGTAGATGAGCTTATAGCAAGTGGAGTTAGATGTGGGTATGAGAATGTGACTGAAAGAAGATTACAGCCGGAAACTAAACATCCAAGGATACACATCCTAGCAAAAGGACAGAGGGGTTGGGGTGGCTCTGTTAGTGAAAAAATGAAATCAAATCTTTAGCAAGCAGTGGCCAAAGATCAGCAGATTTAGAACCCTTGTGGGTAGAATTAAGAAACTGCAAAGATTAAAAGACGCTTATGGGAGCTATATACTGGCCTCCAAATAGTAGTCAGGATTTGGGGTACAAATTACAACAGGAGATAGAAAAGGCATATAAGCAAGTCAACATTGCAGTCATCATGGCAGACATCAATATCACATAGACTGAGAATATCAGATTGGCACTGGATCCCAGGAGAGAAGAATTTGTAGAATGGTTATGAGATGAATTTTTGTGGTCAAGCCCACTAGGCAATCAGAAACAGGTTTATCATCACAGACATGTATTGAAATTTTTTGTTTTGCAGCAGCAGTACGGTGCAAGGCATTAAAAATTACTATAAATTACAAACTAGGGCAAAAGACAAATGTGGTAATGTTCATGGGAATGAAAATTCCTTTACTCACTGGGCAAGTGGATCTTTGGAATGTTCCATCAAAGAAAGCTGTGGAAGTTCATTTATTCAACATATTCAAATCAGATTTTTTTTAATGTTCAGAGAACCAAGCGTTAGTTACCAAGATGTAACTAGTAGAGTGGCTAGGGGAGAGCCAGTGGATGTGGTATATTCAGATTTTCAAAAGGCTTTTGACAAGGTCCCACACAGAAGATTAGTGTGCAAACTTAAAGCACACGATATTGAGGGTGTGGTATTGATGTGGATAGAGAATTGGTTGGCAGACAGGAAGCAAAGTGTGGGAGTAAACGGGACCTTTTCAGAATGGCAGGCAGTGACTAGTGGGATACCGCAAGGCTCAGTGCTGGGACCCCAGTTGTTTACAATATATATTAATGATTTACACAGGGGAATTAAATGCAGCATCCCCAAGTTTGAGGATGACACGAAGCTGGGCGGCAGTGTTAGCTGTGAGGAGGATGCTAAGAGGATGCAGGGTGACTTGGATGGGTTAGGTGAGTGGGCAGATTCATGGAAGATGCAATTTAATGTGGATAAATGTGAGGTTATCCACTTTGGTTGCAAGAACAGGAAAACAGATTATTATCTGAACAGTGGCCGATTAGGAAAAGGGGAGATGAAACAAGACCTGAGTGTCATTGTACACCAGTAATTGAAGGTGAGCATGCAGGTACAGCAGGCGGTGAAAAAGGCAAAAGGTATGTTGGCATTCATAGCAAAAGGGTTTGAGTACAGGAGCAGGGAGGTTCTACTGCAGTTGTACAAGGCCTTGGTGAGACCACACCTAGAATATTGTGTGCAGTTTTGGTCCCCTAATCTGAGGAAAGACATTCTTGCCATAGAGTGAGTACAGAGAAGGTTCACCAGATTGATTCCTGGGATGGCAGGACTTTCATATGAAGAAAGACTGGATCGACTAGGCTTATACTCACTGGAATTTAGAAGATTGAGGGGGGATCTTATTGAAACGTATAAAATTCTAAAGGGATTGGACAGGCTAGATGCAGGAAGATTGTTTCCAATGTTGGGGAAATCCAGAACGAGGAGTCACAGTTTAAGGATAAAGGGGAAGCCTTTTAGGACCGAGATGAGGAAAGACTTCTTCACACAGAAAGTGGTGAATCTGTGGAATTCTCTGCCACAGGAAACAGTTGAGGCTAGTTCATTGGCTATATTTAAGAGTAAGTTAGATATAGCCCTAGCGATCAGTGGGTATGGAGAGAAAGCAGGTACAGGGTTCTGAGTTGGATGATCAGCAATGATCATACTGAATGGCGGTGCAGGCTCGATGGGCCGAATGGCCTACTCCTGCACCTATTTTCTATGTTTCTATGTTTCTATGTTAGCACAGCAATGTAATTCTGTTGTAAAAAAAATTAATCATGACCTTTCTGAATTGCAGATTCAGGAACAAGCAGACAAATTGTTTATTTTTAATTGTACTTCTTACTTCTATTTTATGCTTGCTGGCTTTGAGATGCCAGCTTACCTGTTGCTGCCAACTTTTGATGTCAAAGTTAGAATTGTAGAAATTTGCACATTTTTTGCAGGCTGTTTTAAGGCAAGCAACTGCTTCCTTTCATTAATCAGTACTAAATCTGAGCACGTTTTCATCACCATCAGATGGCAGCATTTAAACAAACATACAGTTGGAGATCAGTAGCAAAGCAACAGCACCCCCTATCCATAATAGTGTGTAACTTACCAAGAAATAATTATTCTTTCACAGACCTTTTAATCAAGTTTTATGCTGTACTGTAGCTTCAGGATGACCAAATGCATCCATCTTTAGTTTAGATGTTGCAGCAAACATTATGCTTCATTTTAGATTCCACTCCCCCCTCCTTTGATTTAACATGTTAATATTTGATCTAATTGCTCTTGTAAAATTTGTGTATAATTTATCTTGTGTGTTACCTGATGCCACTTGCCTATGATGTTGCTGCAAGGATTTCATTGCACTTGTGCATGCATGTACTTGTCCATATGACAATAAACTGAAATTTGGCTTGGATCTTGTGGGAAGAGAACATCAATGTTTCAGGTTGGAACCTTTTTTTCGGAACTGAAAGTGAGATGAAAGTAAACAGGAGGAAATCTGCAGATGCTGGAAATTCAAACAACACACACAAAATGCTGGTGGAACGCAGCAGGCCAGGCAGCCTGAAGAAGGGTCTCGGCCCGAAACGTCGACAGCGCTTCTCCTTATAGATGCTGCCTGGCCTGCTGTGTTCCACCAGCATTTTGTGTGTGTTGTAAGACAAAAGTAGCTTGAGTAGCATTAGGGGGTGGGATGTCTCCTATAGGATAACTTCACAATATGTGCCTGTGATAATAAACCTCATTTTGATTCTGACCTGCTGGGTTTTTCCAGCTGCTCTGCATTTCACAGTTCCCACAGTTTGGATTCCTGCCCTCACACTGGCCAGGTATGTACTCTACTCTCAGTGGAAAAGGAAGACGTCCGTACTTATTGCACTTTCCCTTGCAACCGCAGATTATACAACACTTTTTACCTCTTCCCTTCCCAGCATCCAGGAACCCAGTCTTTCCAGGTGAAGCAGTAATTCATTTGCAGTTCTTCCAAGTTAATGCACTGTACTTCATTTGGTGTTCATAACGTAGTGTCTTCTATTCTGGAGAGAAGATAAACTTGCAGCACTCCCATGCCCTGTCTGTATTCACCTGCATTTGCCACAGAGGTCCAGAAAAAGTTTTAAGAACAACAATTCATCCTGTGGCAGCATTGTAGCATGCTGGACTTAATAACGTTGATTCTACAGCTTCAGGTTACTTGATTTCCGATTAGTCATTCATCTAATATGAACTCATCTTGGTTTTGCTTCTTTTTCTCAGTGGGTAGAGGACATGCTCAGCTTAACCTGTTGGGCTTGAATTCTGCTCCACATTTGGCAACACCCACATTCTTTTGACTATGTACTCATCTAATTACTTCCATTTACTCATTGGCCACATAATCTTGTTTACAGCTGATCCCCATGGTCACCCTGTTTTACCCTATCAAAGACAACACCCTCTCCCGCCCTCCTGCAGCTTGCTGGACTTTAGTCTAGTTTTCAGTTCTGATCAGGGGTCCAACCTGAAATATTGACCACCTCTTCCATGAAATGTGGCTTGCTCTGGATTTCCACCATTTTCTGTTTTTGTTTTACATTTCTAGCATCTGCAATTTTTAAAAAAATTTCAATATAATGAACTTGCTCTCTTACTCTTTTGGAGATGAGGGCCAATCTCCAGAGAACTGAATATACAAAACTACATTTCCCTCAATGACTCAGATAAATCTAGTAAGTTTAACAATTTTAACAAGGTTGATTTAGTGGGTAAAATATTACCTGTTTAGATTATGGGTGGCATTGTGGTTATTGAAGACGGGGGTGTAGTAGACAGCGAGGAATGCAATCACGGCCTACAGAAAGCCTTGGAAGTGTAGTAGACAAGAAGAAAGGCTATGTTGGCTTGTAGAGGGATCTGGATCAGCTGGAAAAATGAGATTAAAAATGACTGTTGGAATTTAATGCAGACAAGTGTGAGGTTTTGCACTTCGGTAAGTCCAACCAGGGTAGGTCTTACAGTGAACATTGACGAGTGTGGTAGAACAAAAGCATCTGGGAATATAGGTACATAATTCATTGAATGCGGTGTCACAGGTAGACAGGGTCATAAAGTAAGCTTTTGGCACCCTGGCCTTCATAAATTAATGTATTGAGTATAGAAGATGGGATGTAATGATGAGGATGTAGAAGACGTCGGTGAGGCTTAATTTGGAGTAGAGTGTGTAGTTTTGGTCACCTACCTACAGAAAGCTGTAAGGTTGAAAGATTCCAGAGAAAATTTACAAGGATGTTGCCAGGTCTGAATGATCTTGTTATAAGCAAAGATTGAATAGGCTAGGACTTTATTCCTTAGAACGGAAAAAATTGAGAGCAGATTTGATAGAGGTATACAAAGTTATGACGGGTATGGAGTAAATTCAGGTAGGCTTTTTCCACTGAGGTTGGGTGGGACTACAACCAGAGGGCATGGGTGTAAGTTTGAATATGCATGGAAACTTCTTCACTCAGAGGGTTGTGAGAGCATAGAACTCACAAGTGCTGCTGGCGAGCTTGATTTCAATATATAAGCAAAGTTTGTTTAGATACATGGATGGTAGCGATATGGAGGGTTATGGTCCTGGTGTAGGTTGATGGGAGTAGGTAGTTTAAATGGTTTCAGCATGGGCCAAAGGGCCTGTTTCTGTTCTACACTTTTTTTTATGACTCCATGAAGTGGAAATGTACAAACCCCATGATGCACCATCAATAACTCTCTGAGATGTGAGGTGAGATATAGGCTTTTATTGACTGGAAGAAAGAACAAGCAGCAGTTGACCACCATGCTACATCCTGGAGACTGAGGGCTGGGCTCAGGCCTCAATCGCCTTTATACCGGGGTCAGTGGGAGGAGCCACAGGAGCAGTCAGCGGGGGGGGCATGTCCAGACAGGTATATGGGGTGTGTGAGGCATGTTTACCATTGTGTTACATCACCTTTCCTTTTAATAACACTTTTTAAACATTTTGGAACTGAGGATACTAATTGTAGTAGATTTGCAATTGGAAATTTTGTCCATTCTTGCTTGATATAAGATTTCAGCTGCTCAACAGTTCGTGGTCTCCGTTGTCTGATTCTCCTCTGATTCTCCATGATGCGCCATACATTTTCAATAGGAGATAGATCTGGACTGGCAGCAGGCCAGTCAAGCACACGCACTCTGTGTCTACAAAGCCACGCTGTTGTAGCCCGTGCAGAATGTGGTCTGGCATTGTTCTGCTGAAATAAGCATGGACGTCCCGGGAAGAGACGTCGCCTTGATGGCAACATATGTCTCTCTAAATCCTAATATACGCCTCAGAGTCAATGGTACCTTCACATGCAACTCACCCATACCGTGGGCACTGATGCACCCCCATACCATCACAGATGCTGGCTTTTGCACCTTTCGCTGATAACAATCCAGGATGGTCGTTTTCATCTTCGGCATGAAGAACTCGACGCCTGTTTTTTTCTGAAAATTAGCTGAAATGTGGACTCATCTGACCAAAGCACACGGTTCCACAGTCTTTTGGTCCATCTGAGATGAGCTCGGGCCCAGAGAACTCACCAGCGTTGCTGCATAGAGTTGATGTATGGCTTCCTCCTTGCATAATACAGTTTCAAGTTGCACTTCTGGATGCAGCAACGGACTGTGTTAAGTGACAATGGTTTTCCTAAGTACTCCCAAGCCCAGGTGTCACAGTAGCATGACGGTTTCTTAAGCAGTGCCGCCTGAGGGCTCGAAGATCACACGCATTCAACAGTGGTTTCTGACCTTGCCCTTTATGCACTGAGATGTCTCTGAATTCTCTGAATCTTTTCACAATATTATGTACTGTAGATGTTGAAAGACCTAAATTCTCTGCAATCTTGCATTGGGAAATGTTCCTTTTGAACTAACAATTCTCTCACGAATTTTGGCACAACGGGGTGAGCCACGACCCATCTTTGCTAGCAAAGACTGAGCCTTTGATGGACGCTACATTTATACCCAGTCATGATACCTCACCTGCTACCAATTAGCCTGCTTAATGTGGAGTCTTCCAAACCGGTGTTACTTCAATACTCTGTGCACTTTTCAATCTTATTTTAACTCTGTCCCAACTTTTGTTGAGTGTGTTGCAGCCATCAAATTCTAAATTTGTGTATATTTACAAAATACAATTAAGTTGGTCAGTAAAACTATTGAAAATCTTTTCTTTGTACTTTTGTCAGTTAAATAAGGGTTCACATGAATTAACATATCACAGATTATTGTTTTTATTGCATTTTGGAAAATATCCCAACTTTTCTGGAAATGGGGTTTGTACACTAAAGTTGCAGCAATGTGAACTGCAAGCATTTGCTAGCAAAATTCAGACCTAAAATCATAAGTGAAATTAAAGCTCTTATAATGAGTACGATGATGAAATCTGTTATTTAGTCCTAATATTCTGGAACAATACCATAATGTTATCAATTCCTTCACAAAAGCAGAAACCTGACAGATTAAATATGAAGAGAAACACAGCAATTACCACAGCTAAGCTCCCCATTAGTTATAATAGTGCTTTATTTGACACCAGAGACTCAAGGCTTTGAGTCAGAGGAATGTCGAAATAGACTTTTATTCTCAAATGCAAGCTTGTAGTTCCCTTTGACAGTAATGACTGATAAATTCTTCCAGGCATGTGCACCTTCTTTGATTTCCTGCAGCAAACAAATTAAGCTAGTAATCAACCCATTACCAGCTGGCAGAAAGAAGCCTTGATTAAAATGTGCTATTGTCGCATCTCCTTTTCTTCAGATGCCAGAGCCTGCTCAGTAGTTTCTTCCACTGAAGTACTCATGCTACAGTTCTATGTCATTACAATCAAAGCTCAATTTCTAAGAAAAATCCTACTGTTTAAATAGAAGGCTATCAAATGATAGTTCCTTACTACTATTTGAATTCTACAATTTCAATAAGAATATCAGGTTAGCAAAATATCCCCAATACATTACCAAGGTGCTTGGTAATTCCCAATAAATTACCAAAATACTTGTAACTCCATCACATCTGAACGACACAATTTCAAGTGAAGAATACAGCAATTTCCCATTGAGCAGAAGGAGGAGAAAGCACAATACATTATCCTCTTAAATAATAGTAGTAATAGCTTCAATACATCAACACCAAAACTTCAAAAGTTGTGTGGGATAACAATGAAATAATAATGCAAAACAAAGTAATTCATGGGCCTATTTTATTAGATAATAAGATGACACACAAATCATACAATAATTACAGAAAAGCAGGAATATTTTAAAGATATTCGTGGTAATGCAAAAGTAACAAATACAGTAACTGAAGGATCCTATTTAAAGTTGTAGCATTTATCTAGCCTGCTGCATTGACTTATTGTAAATTTGTGTTGCTGAACATTCCAGAGAACCTATTTGGGAGCAATCAATAGCATTATTGGCCAATTTTACATACGATACTGTTTATTACAAAGGTCAGAGACAATTACAGGATAATGCAGTGGAGTAAGAAAAAAAACAATTAAATCAAGTATACAATTATAAAAAAAAAAATCAGAAGCCACAATGCATTCATCACACTAGCATGTACATTTAGAATGATCATTGTCCTGGTCGGCATACAAAGTGGTCACTGGGACTTGAGCACAAATGCTTTGCTGAATTTCAGTAACAACAGATACAGGCTACAAACTTGCATCAAAAATCAAAGCATAAAAGGTGAAAAAGATTACTAATTTAACAACACCAAGTAAGTAAGCTCTTCATGCTGTAAACCTTTATAGTTTTACTCTATTGAAAAATTAAATGTTAACTTCATTTAAACAAATTTTCCCTGTTCTCTTAAATTTATGAACAAAACTCCCTCACTGCATACCCTGCTGTTTTCATTTGCTTTCCAGACAAGAGTCAGACATGTATATAGTACTGAAGAATTTTTGTTTGGTCCACACTTTTTAAATTCTTGTAACATATATACATTCTAATCCTCTTGAAGTCACTCTGTTATAATAGATAAAACCGTACATAACTTCCAAACCAATAGCAAGATAAAGGCTAGAACATAGGGTCTGAACAAGTAAGGAACCATCATGCAATCAAAACGCTATGCTTTTTTTCTCTTTTCCTGCATTTTCCAAATAATTAACATTTACAAAACAGTGCAGTGCAACAGCATTTGGAAAAAAAAATCTTTCAGTATATCAGACAACAATAATAAGCACAGAAATTTTCACTTCTCTTCACACCATTGATTCTCCTTGCGCACCTGAAAAGAATAACATTGTGATGTGTTCACTGGAGTGAAATTGCAAACTCTGGCTAAGTGACATTATAAAAGATAGATTAAACATTAGCTTTATTTGTCACATATACAGCGAAACATACAGTGAAATTTGTCATTTTGTGTCAGCAACCAACAGAGTCCAAGGATTTTTCTGAAGGCAGCCCTGCAATCCCTTCCAACCTTGTTAAGAGATGGAAAATGAGTAATGACTACATCATAATGGGATATTAATTCAGCAAGCTTCATGACATCATTATGCTGTGCCTTCCCACAAATTATCAATCTCTGACTAAAACGGGAAACACAACAGAAAATCTACCATTACATTAACAAGCTTAAAATTAAAATAATAGTTTCTTTGAATAGTTCATAGATAATCATATAGTTACTATATTTACATGCTCAATAAGGGCATACCCAGTCTAAACCAAGAGGCCTGCATAAACAAGATAGTTTATAGAAAATTAATGTATTAATGTTTTAATTGATTCCTTTAAGTTTAGAACAATAGTGGTATTACCTGTGCTTCCTCTTCTTCAGTAAAGTCATTCTTGATATTGAAGGTCTTACGAATTTCTTCTGGAGTTTTGCCTTTGATCATATTTGCCACAGTTTTGCATGTCACATCAAGCAGACCTTTGATATCCAAATAGTTTGCAGCCTAAATAATATACGTAAATATTCAGGTTTGAAATGTGCAGACCCTTTCCCATCACCAAACTAATCTAAAACAATGCTACACAAAAAGTTTTATCATAACAGTATTTTCATTGGCAGCCTCTGTACATGCAGGAATGCCTTCAAATGTTTTTATGCAAGTCAATTTGTTTCATTTTTAACTGCACTGCAGTTGTGGTTTCTAAATGACAATAAACCGAAATTCAATTCAATTCAAATTCAATTTGTACGAAGTCTCAAGTTTCCTCCCACAATCCAAAGACGTACTGGTTGATAAGTTAATTGGTCATTGTGAACTGTCATGATTAGGCTAGGGTAAATTGGAGGATTACTGGATGGCAAGTACTGATTCCAGTGTGTCACACAGTGGTAGGAAAGAGATGAAAATACAAGTACAGCCCTGAGGTTGTGAAGGATAACCAAAACATTCAATCTGGTTTTGACTAGTATCTAATTATCTTGAACCAGGTTCAAGAACAGTTACTTCCCCTCAACCATCAGGCTCTTGAACAAAAGGGGTTAACTACACTCATTTAAGGACTCTTTTATCTTGTTATTTCATGCTCATTACTTATTGTTATTTATTTATATCTGCATGTGCACAGTTTATTGTCTATTGTTTAGCTACTGTTCTATAGATTTGTTATTAACACCTGCAGAAAAAGAATCTCAGGGTTGTATGTGCTGACATGTATGTAGTCTGTTAATAAATGTTACTTTGAACTTTGTACTTTAATTAGAGGATAGCATTAAAAGCAGCACAGGAATTTGAGAAATGATTAGTATTTTGAAGAAAAACAATTGTATTCATCAAGGTTATAGATCAAGACTATAGATCAAACCATTTACATCAGACCGAATCACCAATCAGAAATGTTGTAAGTAACCCAACGGAAATTAACTTTGACCAACTTAAAATAGTTGAGATGTTTTAGTACAACAGCCACCATTATTTTTTTTAAATCAGATTAGAAATCTGAAATAAAAACAAAAATGCTGAAATACTCAGCAGGTCGGGTAGTATCTGTGAAAAGAGAAATGGACATACTATTTTAGGCTAAAGACCCTACATCACAAATGCAAAATGTGGGAAAAAAAATGCTATTCAGTTGCAGAAAAGGTGGAATAGGATGATGGTTAGATAAGGCAGTGGTCCCCAACCACCGGGAAAAATTAGTGGCCAGTGGGTCTGGTTTGCAATCTAGCAAAAACTCAATGGGACAAATGGCTTAAGTTTATCATAAGGAAATATGGCTTGGTACAGATGAATGGGCTGAACATTGGCAGATGGAGTTTAATGCTGAGAAGTGTGAGGTTCTACATTTTGGCAGGAATAATCCAAATAGAACATACAGGGTAAATGGTAGGGCATTGAGGAATGCAGAGGAACAGAGAGATCTAGGAATAACAATGCATAGTTCCCTGAAGGTGGAGTCTCATGTAGATAGGGTGGTGAAGAAGGCTTTTGGAATACTGGCTTTTATAAATCAAAGCATTGAGTACAGAAGTTGGGATGTAATGTTAAACTTGTACAAGGCATTGGTAAGGCCAAATTTGGAATATTGTATGCAGTTCTGGTCTCCGAATTATAGGAAAGATATCAATAAATTAGAGAGAGTGCAGAGACGATTTACTAGGATGTTACCTGGGTTTCAGCACTTAAGTTACAGAGAAAGGTTGAACAAGTTAGGTCTCTATTCATTGGAGCGTAGAAGGTTGAGGGGGGATTTGATCGAGGTATTTAAAATTTTGAGAGGGATAGATAGAGTTGACGTGAATAGGCTGTTTCCATTGAGAGTAGGGGAGATTCAAACGAGAGGACATGATTTGAGAGTTAGGGGGCAGAAGTTTAAGGGAAACACGAGGGGGTATTCCTTTACTCAGAGAGTGATAGCTGTGTGGAATGAGCTTCCTGTAGAAGTAGTAGAGGCCAGTTCAGTTGTGTCATTTAAGGTAAAATTGGATTGGTATATGGACAAGAAAGGAGTGGAGGGTTATGGGCTGAGTGCGGGTAGGTGAGACTAGATTAAGAGATTAAGAGTTCGGCACGGACTAGGAGGGCCGAGATGGCCTGTTTCCGTGCTGTGATTGTTATATATAGTTAAGATTGCAGCATCAGGGTGAATGCAGAGGGGGTCAGCAACGGCTCCCAACTGAGACAGGCAGCAGCTGGATCAGCGCATTCAGCCCCAGATTAGCGGCCACTCTTTAAGGAAGGACTGAGTTTGTGTGGCTGCTCACCTCATATGCAGACAAAAAGATGTTTCTGATATTCTGAGATTTATGTGATTATTGGACTGTATATTGGTTTCCTTCAGTTTTTCCAGTGTTTTCTTTCTTGTGGATGATTGGCAGGTAGGTGATGTGTTCATTTTTTTTTTGTGTAGGACGGGTGGGGTTGGGCATTTGGTGTTACTATCCCTGTTCTTCTCTGCAAGTGAGGGGGTCAGGAATTGTTATTGTTGCTGTTTTCTGCAAGAAAGACAGGGGCTGAGGCAGTTATTGTCGCTGGTTTTTTGCTGCGGGGAAGGGGGTTTGCAAGTTTTGTTTCTTTTCTTTTTCAGGTCAGGGAGGGGGTGGGAGGAGTTGATGTCTTTTTTTTTGTCAACTTCCATGCTCTGGGGAAGACATATAACAGAGTTCTACTCTACATGAATACTTTGACAATAAAAAGAACCTTAAAAAGGAAGGAAAGGCATGCGTAGTTGTAGAATATCACTGAAGGTGCTGGAAATCAACTCCTGGTGCTTTCTCCACTTTATTGCCTCTCACCCCGCCTTCTTCAAGGAATCCTTTCCAGTCTTTCAGTTCTTCAGTCTCTATTATATCTACTCCAATGATGAAACATCCTGCATCTGAAATGTCTTCTTTTTTTTCTTAACTGGGTTCTATCTACCACAGTCAGCAGGACTCTGGAAATTGTTTCATTTACTTCCCACACCTCTGCTCTCATCCTCATCTTCACCTCATCAGTGTCTGCATTAAATATACAGTCGGCCCTCCTTACCCGCGGATTCTGCATACACAGATTCAACTAACTGCGGATCGGGAAAACCCGGAAATTCTCTCTCCAGTACTCATTGTTTCAGCATGTACAGACTATTTTTTCTTGTCATTATTCTGTAAACAATACAGTATAACAACTATTTACATAATATTTACATTGTATGATGTATTATAAGTAATCTAGAAATGACTTAAAACTACAGGCAGTCCCCGGGTTCTGAATGAGTTCAATTCCTGAGTCCGTCTTTAAGTCGGATTTGAAGTCGGAACAGGTACATCCTGTATTATTTAGCGGCAGTTAATCAAACATTTTTCTTAGTATATAGTACATACTTTACCTTTCTATGCATATAAAACACTTAAGAAACATACGTATTTCAATAATCAAACCACTGCGTTGCTTAGTAATAATTGTAGCTTTCATCAGGGCAGGGCTTTTTATATGTTCCATTAAAATTGTTCCAATCGTTGACTGACTGTAGCCTAACGCTTTTCCAATGACTGATGGTGTTTCATCTCTTTCCGATCGCTTTATTACTTCCACCTTATTTTCAATCGTGATTACTTTCATGAACAGGAACACTGCGGATTCAGAGCTGCGCCGCCAGATCCTAACGTCCACTGCACTGAGACATGTTAAATAAAGTCTGGGGTTCTGCTGGGTCCTAAAGACCACCGCACTGGGGCAGGTTAAATAAGGGACTTGAGCATCCACGTTTTTTGGTATCTGCAGGGGATCTTGAAACCAATCCCCCGCGGATAAGGAGGGCCAACTGTATCAACCTTCATAACTGGACCACCTTCAAGGAGATACAATCAGCAGCCACAATTTTCCACACCCTCCTGTTTCAGCATCCCATTGCTAGTCCTTGGATTACTCTTCATCTACACCATCCAATTCTCTTTTCATGGCATTCTCCATGCAGAAAATACATCTGTTCTTTTATCTTGTCACTTCCTACCAACCAGGAACCTAGATGAAGCAGAAATTCACTAGCATATTCAATTCTCATTGTTTCTATGTTAGAGAAACCAAATAAAGACTAAAAGTAACTATTTTGCAAAATACCTGTATTTAGTTGTATAAATCATATTGAGCTTTACAATTGCCTGTCACTGTAATTCTAGCCTACTAATATATAGCAGAGTCACTTAAAGAAACTACAAAATTAACAGATAAGACATGAAAACATTATATCACTGCAATAGGCACTCATTCTTCTAGTTAATACTTCTTGTTTGTCATGACAAGGATATTCTTCCTATATCTAATCCACACTACAACAGTGAAAAAAAAAGTTGAAAAATAGTAAACAATTTCCAGAGCAAGTAATTATAAATTGGAATGAAATGAATTGTGATAATGGTTTTTCAGTAAGGGGAAAATGCTGGCCAGAGCCTCGTGGATCAAGAAATGACTACTGGTTTCCTTTAGGCATCTCACTCAAAGGTCCTTCCGTATTATGAGATTGTCAGCTTGTGTGTTCAATTTCTAGAGTGGGTTCTAAACCCATAATATTCTAATCTAAAGAACACCATAACATAGTTGCTGGACACCATTTGTTGTAGCTTATGTGCTTTAAAGTTTCATCCATTTCATCTTTAGTTCTGAAGCATAATCAACTCTGAATATATCTGTCTGCTGGGTTAGCTATCTGTCTAAGCATGTTTATGCTAAATGCCAATACAATGCCTAACCCTTTATCCAGCAAGACCTTGGCTGATATTTTTCTTACATTAACTCCCTATTACTGGATTAGGTAAATGAATGAAAATTGCTTGAGGTAATGAATTGGGATATAAAATGCATAGGGGTGATGGATATAGATTCAAGATTGGCTTCAAAGATCAAAATAATTGAAAGGACATGGGATAGAAGGGAAATAAAGTTTTACAGACCTCCATTAGAGTTGATACTCATTGGGCAGAATGCCTTTTTATTTGGTTTCTGTTGATTAGTTTGTCTGGTAGCTGCAAATCCTCCTTTATCCCGATTATGATTTATACATGATTCACTTATTGAACAGAGAAGTTTAAAACAAGAATTCACTCATTTCTCCACTTAAGACTGTTTAATGCTCCACTTCAGTTTAAAAAATATATACATTTTGGCAGCCTTCCAGCACCATTTCCAATTTGTAATCAGTGTAGACATTGAGAAGAGTACCACAGCAGACTCCCATATTTAACTTGATTATATTGCCTCTGATCCTTCCTCTTTCAAGAACTTATTTCCATTCCCCCATTGTATCTGCTCTATTGATAGGACATTCCACAGTTGCCTCTGACAGATCTTTCATTTTCTTTAATTATGACTTTCCTTACAACATAATTAACAGAAGCTGTTACGGCTGGGGGGTGGTAATGGGGACAAGCTCCCACTAGCTATTAAATGTTCCCAATACGTGAGCCTCAAACAGCCTCTGACAACCAAATCCAGCTCCTGGCCTTCACGTGTGATTTAGCTACTAAGCCTGGCAGAACCATTCCTACTGACAAGAGAAGGGGCAAAGACAGGTTTCTGGCACCTTAAAACCAGTCACTTCGGGCAGATGGGGCTCATCAGCCGTGGTTGGCAGCTCATCTAGAAGGAAAACTCTGATCTCAAACCTCCGCTGCCTTGTGGTTATATGAACACAGGAGTAAACCCCAAGGGAAAAATCCAGAGCTGGAGCCCCTAAGGCAATCCTACTTCAACACTGACTGGCAACCCCTGCAATACTGTACCAAACTGTATCAGTCTCTGCCGTTCCTTTGGGTTCATTAGATGAGTGGAGAGGGGGAGTTTGCTCTCCACATCATACCACGCAGCCTTGCATATCTAGACAGCTACATCCAATGTCAACCCTGACTGATGGAGATCTTACTCACTCAGTTGACAGAACTTCCAAGTATATTTCACTTCCCACACCTCTGCTTTCACTAGCTCTACTTTCTACTCCACCAGCAAAGAGTCAGATATTCTCTTGCTAATTTCCACCAGCAACAGGCACACCTTCCCTTTCCGTTTCAATATTTCAACAGCATAGATCCCTTTGTGCATGTCAGAACTGCTTTTTTATTTACACTATCCAGTCCCCTTTGCATCTCTGCATCAGTCACAACACTTGTTTTTACCTTGTTTATTCCTATCAACCAGAAACCCAGGTGAAAAAGAGATTCATTCAGATATCAAGTGTTCTAATGATCACATCAAGAGCAACTGCCATCTTCCAATACAACAACCCCCATGGAGAATTATAAAGGGTCACATGATGCAAAACAAAGCTTTGCTCCAAGCAGCCTTATCGGATGTAAAAGCTGTCTACATTTCCATCAATACATTCTTTAGAACAAATTCAACAATCACCAAGGAACAGTCACGGGGAGAGCTTTACCATCATCACCGAAAACTCCAAAGACAGATTCAGCACCACCGTTATCACTGAACACCCAAGACAATATAAAAAGCTACTACCATCAGTTACATACAACATTGACAACTAAGAGCAGGAGGAGACCACCTAGTCCCTCACAGTTTTACTTGAAAAGGGTGACTTTGCATCTACCACCCTTTGAGGAAAAGATTTCCAAAGATTCATGACCATAAAAACGAATCCTCCTCTCATGTCCTTAAGAGACTAGTTCTTATTTCGAGGGTGATTACCAGTTTCAGGCTCTCACACATTGGACTGGGCCAAAGTGCAGGTTTCTATGTTGTATGACTCTAGAAAAAAACCTTTCCCCATTCACCCTATCATGACCTGTTAGGAGCTTGTATCATTCAATTGATGATTACCACACAACATAAATTAAGGTAAAATATGCATAATGTAAGAAATGATTATGAATAAATATACTGCTGGATACATTTATTAATATTTTAAGTGTTAGGCTTTTTTGATGCATTTTTGAATTTTAAAATACAACCTGAGTTTTTACATTGAAACTAATGGGAAACACAATGATTTAAGAATTTTTGCCTAATATTTTTATGTTTTTGTAAATTAAGGGATACAATTTTTTTCACTCCAAGAATGGTCACTTTGTAAAAGCAGCTTATAGTCAATGTCATAGCATATGCAGCAGTTACTTAAGTGCCAATAGTTATGGGGAAAAATGGTGAATAGCAAATAAGGGAAAGATCCCAAACACTTATAGCTAGTTAAAGTCAGTAATTTCTTGATCTTATGAAATGCAGCCCATGATATAACAAAAGGATTCTACAGTAGAACAATTCTCAGTTAAGACTGGTGTCAAACAAAGCTACACCACTGTGCCAACAATTATCTCCATCTTTCTGCCACAATGTTGCATCTCATCTAACAGGAACGGAAATAATCCTCAGATTGCAATAAGCAATTCAAACTATGACAATTATGCTCTAAAACAAATACGATAAAAACAGAGAAACATAGAAAATAGGTGCAGGAGTAGGCTATTCAGCCCGAGCCTGCACCGCCATTCAGTATGATCATGGCTGATCATCCAACTCAGAACCCTGTACCTGCTTTCTCTCCATACCCCCTGATCCCTTTAGCCACAAGAGCCATATCTAACTTAATTTAAACTTGCAGCATGCAAGTGAGGTTTGCACTCGCTCAGAGGCTGAGCTCTAAGCTGCCTTCACTGAGGTACAAGAATATGGGTTGTAGATTCAATATCTACAAGACGTAGACCTTCTACCAATTTACTCCTACTACACTACACTGCCCTCTGACATGGAAGACCAATGGAAAACACTCGTCTCATCCCAAATCTCTGGAACCAATTCCTGATCAAGACAGGGCAAAAAAAAACACTGCCTTCAATACTTAAGAACAGCTTTTGGTCAATTAAAGAAAATTTTTAAAGATCAACACCTCAGACGTCACAAATGTACTTCGCCCAGAGAAACATGAGCAAGTTCAAGTTGAATTAGCATTCAACCATTCATGAACATAGGCAAATGAAACAGCATTTCTCCTAAATCAAGGTGCAAAACACATTACTAACAGCACATATGGTCAAGACAGCAGAAAACATACAGTCACACAGAAAAATACAGCCCAAGTCCCTAAGTGTCAAGGCCTGTAGTTTGATGGTACATGGGATGTTGTCCTGGTCCAGCCTGTTCTTCCATCGAGCATACACAGGAGAGCAGCATGGATGGGAATGGCCATCTTCTAACCCAGTAATGATTCCAGCTCACCTACAGAGGCTTCTGTTGTCTCCCATGGCATCTCCTATCCTGGGCGGCTGCAATAGGTGACTCCATGGCAGGAGGGCCTAGTCCGCACCACAGCAGAGGCAATGCAGTTCCCTTGCTATTGGATTTATTAATAAGCCAGTGAACAAGACTACCAGTATTCTACATTACCAATTTCCAAAAGTGTCTTGCAATTACAAAAAATAAATCCAATAGTCACTCACTCCATTTGTTGGATTGCACACCGCCTTGGCACAACAGTATGTCACAAGTCCAGGCAATAACACAGCAACAGTACACAGTAAGTCCAGCTCCATCACTATCGAGCAACTCGCTGATGGTTTAGACCTGCAGTACTTGATGTTCTTAATATTCAGCAGTGTATTGGGATCGTAAAATAGATGTAACGGATGAATAACTGCACCTTTGGTTGGACACAGAATAGCCACAGTGTCTCAGCATGTTGTCATCCTACTGGAAACAATCTCCAAAATAATAATCTATATGCTTCTGAGACCCAGGCTATCTACAGGCATCTCAAGGCACTAAGACCACCAATGTCCCAGCATTGAAACCCTAATTACACCATGTTAGCTACACTAGGTAAGCCATATT
Source organism: Hypanus sabinus (assembly GCF_030144855.1). Classification (NCBI taxonomy): domain Eukaryota; kingdom Metazoa; phylum Chordata; class Chondrichthyes; order Myliobatiformes; family Dasyatidae; genus Hypanus; species Hypanus sabinus. The sequence goes on from NC_082720.1 coordinate 84,943,380, forward strand.
GGTTAATGTTTGACATCAGACTCCCAAAGCAGACACAATTTTGTAATGAGGGTACTAAATTGACATAAGTTATTTCCAATATGTGTTCAGTCACTCTGACAAAATGCAGCATCACTGGCGCTTCGGAATCCCCAGCCCACGCCAGTTCAAAACAGGAAAGGAACTCTCGGGATGATGTCAAGAAATTTGAGGTTAGCTTGTGGGAACACACAGGCAGCAGGAGGAACGGACCACCTCAAAAGCTAACGACTTGCCTCATTCACAATTTCAACATTACCTCATTAGCCACTTCAAAAGCCACAAAGTGTGAACAAATTCTCTTCAGACCCAAGGAACTGCCCGAGGAGGAGGAGGAGGAAGAAGAAATAAGATGTACAGCAACTGAACTCCAGCCATATGCATGTCCAAGTTAGTATATCACTAACTACTGGAAGAAGAAAAAAAGGAAAAAAGCAAGATAACTTTTCTTAAAATGCTTGAGGCTAATAAAAAAAAAATCTTACCAGAATTAGTTCAAATAGTGTTCCTTGGTCTACTTTCAGGAACTCCTGATCCCATACTGGTATATCATCAGTTCTCTTTTCCTTGTTTTCATCATCCTCAGGAGGAGGAGGGTCATCTTTATGATGAGTGCACCACTGAATCACCTATAATCAACAACACAGATACATGTATTGATGAGAGAGCTACCTGGAACTATAAAAAGATGAACAGAAACAAAAGGCTTGAATAGCCAGTTTATACTTCACCATTGTTGCAAAGTAATGTTAATATTTGCAATCAATTTCATGGCTTGCACTTTTTCTTCTTTGCAAAAGCCATTATGGTGAATTTTGTGCTGTTCTGCAAAGAGCAGTCAGTCCTAGGGAACTGAGTATTTTTCTGCTTTACTATTACACTGTTTTTGGGACCGGGGCAACCCTGAAAAGGTCAAACAGTTTAATCTTCAGAGATGCCATCAGTGTGAAATAGGTGAGTACTGCAGAGGATGGCATGTGATAAACAGAAGATTTGTTTATGGCGATTAATAATGCACCAATTAAACTAGATGTTTTTGTCTGGATGGTACTGAGCTTCTTTAGCACTATTGCAGCTTACCTTTTTAAGAATTGCAGCATTAACATTTGGAAGTGGTACTGGATCGTCATCTCCTTCATCATCCATCCCCAAATCTGTTTCCAGTAATACATTAAAATTACAAAAAATATAATTTATCAGTTTCCCAAATAAATAAAAGTATGCAATGAATTCAATATAAGGAACTCCCTCACTTCTACCTAATAACTACTGTGCAAAATGTAGGTAAAAGTTACTACTAGCCGTAAAGATCAGTTTTATTTTGACTGGCAATTCTTTTTGCCTTCTGCACAGCAATGTAACGGAGGTTAAAAATTCTGTCAAAATCACACAGCCAAAAATCTATTAAATGCATTCCTTTTATGATTCAAACAAAGAACAAGGGCAAAATATTATATCCACTTGGAATTCTTTCACACTTCATTTCAAACACAATTTGACACCAATAGGTAGAGCCTCGAGAAAGGTGCTTGGCTTCACAACTCAAATGATTTAAAAGCAGAAACAAATTAAGATTTTTATTAATTATCTTTAACATTTCATTTTGCCTTCCAGTGAATTATTCACATCTTTTCAATTAATATAAACATTGATTGGACTATTACAACAAGAAGCTTCATCTACTCAATGTCAATACTACTTTGACTAAATGGCCAGCCTAAGTAAGCAACCTTTACAGAAACTAAAATGACATTCAACAGATCTTTGGAACTCAAATTCAGAAAAATGCACAGAAATATGCTTACCATTATGTTAAAAAATACACATAATTAACAAACAAGATGATCCCCAAAGGGATGCACTGACCTTCCAACATAGTCTTGATTGTTACAGATTGTTTTGCTATCTCCACGTCAACTTCAAATATTTCTCCATCAGAGCTCTGGAGTTTAATTGAAGGCATCTGAAAATGCAAACCAACCATTTCAGTTTCTGTACATCAAGCATTACTTCATTTCAGTAACTGTCCTCGACTCAATAGAGGAATCCCAAAAGGTTCTACAAATATATTAAGAGCTAAAGGATAGAAAGGGATAAAGTTGGTCCACTCGAAGATCAGTGTGGTTATCTATGCATGGAGCCAGAAGAGATGGAGAACTTAAATGGATATTTTTCATCTGAATTTTCTCAGGAGATGAACACAGAGTCTATAGAATTGAGGAACAACCAAGAAAAGCAAGTTTAATACAAAGCTTCCAAAACAGAACAATGAGTAGAACTGAATAACAAACAACTGAAACATGTTCTATAAAGAACATGGTTTCAAAAAGGCCTAGCAACTAAATACAGCAATGTATACAACCAGGAAGAAGAGGGATTACGATAATTAAATATCATAATGGAAGCACAGGTCCGAAACAGAATTCATATGGACTGAATAAGAAATAATTTTACTACTGATATATTCCTGATCACCAAATAGTGGTGATCAAAAATCTGTAAAAGGACAAAGAATGGTAATTACATATTTCAGCTAAACTGGCAAGAGAAGTTGAAAGTAAAGTACATATACAATTGTAAGAAGAAGTTTGTGAACCCTTTGCAATTACCTGGTTTTCTGCATTAATTACTCATAAAATGTGGTCTGATCTTCATCTAAGTAACAATAATAGACAAACACAATAACACACAAACAATTGTACTTCTTCTCATCAATACTGAATACACCATTTAAACCATCACAGTTTAGGTTCAAAGGAGTATGTAAACCTCTGGAGTCACAAACAAGAGGAAATGTGCAGATGCTGGAAATCCAAGCAACACACACAAAATGCTGGAGGAACTCAGTAGGCCAGGCAGCATCTATGCAAAAGAGTATAGTCGACGTTTCGGCCAAAACAGTCCTGCCGAAGGGTTTCGGCCTGGAATGTCGACTGTACTCTTTTCCGTAGATGTTGCCTGGCCTGCTGTGTTCCTCCAGCATTTTGTGTGTGTTGCTTGAACCTCTAGGGTAATGCCTTCTACAAAAGCTATTTGATGTTCCAATCAATGATATGAGATTGGAGGTGTGGGTTTCTGGGCTGTAGAGGTGCCCTGCCCCATAAAAAAAGTCCAGTTACTGACAGAGCCTGCTCTTCTCATGAAAGATCTGTTTTTGCTTCTGAGGATCTAAGAAGAACTATAGAGCTGCATGAAGCTGTAAAAGGCTACAAAAGCATTTCTAAGGACCAGTGTGTTCATCAGTCAACAGTAAGAGAAACTGTCTACAAATGGAAGAAATTAAGTACTGTTGCCACTTTCTCTAGGAGTGGGCGTCCTGCAAAGGTCACACCAATGGCACAAAGTGTAGCACAACAGCACAAATGCTGAAGGAAGTGAAAAAGAACCCAAGGGTAATAGCAAAAGACCTGCAGAAAGCTCTTGAACTTAGTAGAGTCTTTGTTCATGTGTCCACTATAAGAAAAACACTGCACAAGAATGGTGTTCATGGAAGGACACTGCAGAGGAAAAAAAAATCACTGCTCTCCAAATAAAACATTGCCGCACGTCTCAAGTTTTTGCAAAAGACTACTTGGATGTTCCACAAGGCTTCTGAGACAACTTTCTGTGGATAGATGAGACAAAAGTTGAACATTTTGGCAGAAATGCACACCACTGTGTTTGGAGGAAATAGGGCACTGCACGCCAACACCAAAACCTCATTCCAACTGTGAAACATGGTGGAAAGAGCATCATGATTTGGGGCTGCTTTGGTGCCTCAGGATCTAGACAGCTTGCAATTATTGAGAGAACAATGAATTCAAAATTGTATCAAGAGATTTTACAGGTGAATGTCAGGGTAGCGGTATGTCATCTTAACCTTAATAGAAGTTAGATGATGCAACAAGACAATGATCTGAAACACAAGAGAAAATCAACAACAGAATGGTTTAAAATGAAGAAAATTTGTGTTTTGGAATAACCAAGTCCAAATTGAAAAGCTGTGGTATGACCTGAAGGGCTGTTAATGCATGGTATCCCAGAAATATTGATGAACTGGAACTGTTTCCTTTGGAGGAATGGTCTAAAATTCCTCCTCACCATTGTGCAAGTCTGATCAGTAGCTACAAGAAATGTTTGCTGGAGATTGTTGCTGCTAAAGGAGGTTCTACCAGTTATTAAATACAAGGGCTCGCATACTTCTTCCAGTCTGGACTGTGAATGATTAAACAATGTGTTCAATAAAGGCATGAAAAGTACAATTGTTTATGTGTTATTAATTTAGGTAGATTGTGTTTGTCTATTATTGTGACTTAGATGAAGATCAGGCCACATTTTATGAGTAATTAATGCAGAAAATCAGCTAATTGCAAAGTGTTCACAAACTTTTTCTTGCAACTGTATGTTTTAGTCATAACGAGTCTTCACAAAGTTCTAAAGAAGTCGTGCTTTCTTCATAATTGCACTTACATGCTGGGCCCAGAACAGGTTCTCCTAAATGGTAACACTGAGGAATTTAAAGTTGCTGACCCTCTCCAACTCTGATGCCCCAATGAGGACTTCAGTTTCTTTCTCTTGAAGTCAATACCAGCTCTTTGGTCTTGAGTAAGAGTTTGTTGTTGTGGCAACACTCAGCCAGATTTTCAATCGCCCTCCAATATGCTGACTCATCACCACCTTTCATTCAGCCAATGACAGTGGTGTCATCAGCAAACTAAAATACAGCATTGGAGCTATGATTAACCACACAGTCATAATTGTAAAACGAGAGGAGCAAGGGTATAAGACACAGCCTTGTGGTGCACCTGTGCTGATGGAGATTGTAGAGGAGATGCTGCTACCAATCCAATTCTGACTGGGCGAACAGAAAAGATGTACACAAAATGAAGATTTTAATAGTATGCACAAAACTCATTAATAGCCCATACAGAAGCTGTCCAACATGAAAGATATACTAATCAAAACTAATGGGAGGAACTGAACCAGAAGAGATAATTGTAAGGGAGAATGCTGTCTGACAACATCAATCACAAGATAATGGCCTAGTGGCAGTAAAAACAGCAACACCTCCAGCGTTCGCTCTCAATTATGTAAGACTCCTCTACAGCCTATATACTTCAGCAACCTTCAACAGCAGAGAGAAACAGGGAGGGAAATCTCATATTGGTATGAATTCAATCTATTTGCTCTGTATAAGATACCATGAAAATCTTAAACTTAGTAACATAATGATCTAATTTCAATGTTAATATAATACCAAGCTATAATTAATGGTTATTATTTGTAAAAATCCAACTTAGTGCAAGAGCTATGCCATTCCTTCACATATTTCAAATATAACCATCTTTAAAATAAAAGGTTGTTTTGTTGTCAATTAATATTTCCCTACAATATTGTTCCTAAGAGAAACCCATAATGTTAAATCCCAAAGTGCTGTATCGACAAGCTGCGGTGCTGGAGGTTCATGGCAGGAAGAGTTTTTCTTCCTTCTACCGTCTGTATGAGATGATGGGCTGTCGGGACTTTGAGACTTTTAAACCGTGCCATGGACTGCTCTTTATTAGATTACGGAATTGCTTTGCACTATTGAAACTATGTGTTATGATTATGTGGTCTTTGTCAGTTAGTCTTCTATCAATTATGGTATTGTCTGCACTGTTGAAACTATACGTTAACTATAACTATATGTAACTATGTGGTTTTGTGTAGGTCTTGTAGCTTTAGGTTTGTCTAATGGGTTTGTAGTTCCTTTCCGGGGAACGTGCTAAGACGGTAGCGCGATATCGAAACGCAGCAGCCTCTCCAGACTCTGGATTGGGGATTACCAAGCGTTATGTGGTTTTTCTTGTGTGGTATGTTTTGTGCTTTTTTGCGATATCATTTCGGAGAACGTTGTCTCATTTTTTAAACTGCATTGTATTTGTGGTTTATAAATGACAATAAGCTGAATCTGAATCTGAATATCAATCCTTTTCTTTAAAATAGAGATTACATTTACAATTTCCCAATCATCTTGCACAATATCTATAACCATAAACAATTAGAAACTGCAGTTAAAACCTCCAATTTCCACATAAATATCCACCGTATCCCATGGCGAGTCACATCTAGGTTGGGTGACTTTATAATTTGATGAATACCAACCTTTTAAGCATCACCTCTAATTTTAACCTCAATGTCGCCACTGTTTCCTCCTTTAGACACGCAAGTAGCATCTGCTTTTCTAGTTAAAAGATGCAGAGCACTAATTTACTCCACCAAGCATGCCCACTATCTCCACATAATGATCTTTTTTGGCCATCTTTTTCACTGGTCACATTAAAAACACCTTCCAGCTTCCCTTTTATTTTATCTTTAGTTGTAAGAAGCTATTTTATATAGAGGTATTTATATTTTATATAGAGATCCCTCCGTCCCCACCCATTACCAAATAGTAATTCATCTAATCTGTACATCCCACATCCTACAGCAAACTATCCAGTCCAGCCTCACCATCACTCTAGACCAATAAATAATCAAAGGTCACACATCAAATGAAAAAGAACAATATACTGGGGTCACAATATCCTTGAAGTTCTAAAACTTGGGAGAGAGTAAATTCAGTTGAATTCACAGCTTCCTCCCCCACATCCATGAAGAAACAGATATGTGTTGGAACCTTAGATGGCCACCTTCAAGAGACAAATCCCTCTGTGATGACTCCCTGAAATCTGTCACAGGGAAAATCAACTCAAGAACCCTGAACATCACCTTTCAGTAACCAAAGATTTGCTCCCTGTTCCTGACCCCACAGCTATCATTCCAGGGAACCATACATTAGGTTATCGTAAAGAGCAATTTTTTTTATTTTCAAAAGTCATTCGATAAAAACACTACAATTTACACAGATTGTGCAGAAATGGGCAAAATGCAGAATAGCTAACAAGCCGGTCAAAAACGTAAAACATGAATAGCGTTTAAAGGCAAAACACGGGATAAGGTGTTTCACAGCTGGCTGACCTAACAACTTACAAATGAAATTTGCACTGTCTATCATGACTCCATCAATGTAAAATGCTGAATTCTATTAAAATGTTAAACAGGATTTAGCAATTTTAATAATTAAGGGTACAGAATCAGTACTAATCTGTATTAGTCAGGCAAATTTAACCCTGGTAACAATGAGACAAAATCATCTCAGCATCCCCAATTCACTGTTACAAGCTGTCAGGAAAGCTGAGGGAAAAGAAATGAATGCATTTAGAAAGATAGTCCTTTCCTTCGGCTATCCAGTAGGGATAGAACCAGAATCAGGTTTAATATCACAGGCATAAGTTGTGAAATTTGTCTCTGCAGCAGTATAATGCAATACATAATAACAGAAAAACACTGAATTAAAGTACAAACATTTAAACAGTTCAATGAAATAAGTAGTGCAAAAATAGAAATTAAAAAAGTGAGGTAGTATTCATGGGTTCAATGTCCATGTAGAAATTGGATGGCAGAGGGGAAAGAAGCTGTTCCTGAATCGCAGAGTGAGTGCCTTCAGGCTTCTGTACCTGCTACCCGATGGTAGCAATGAGAAGAGGGTTTGCCCTGGGTGATGGATGTCCTCAATGATGGACACTGGCTTTTTGAGGTATCTTCCTTGAAGATGTCCTGGATACTAGAGGGTAGTGTTCATGATGGAGCTGATTAAGTTTACAACTCTTTGCAGCTTACTTGGTTCCTGTGCAGTAGCAACCCCCACACCAGACACCAAACCTTCTCAAGCTCCAAATGAAATATAGCCACTGTCATACCTTTCTTTGTAGCTGCATCAATATGTTGGGTTGAGGTTAGGTCCTCAAGAGATATCGACACCCAGGAACTTGAAATTGCTCATTCTTTCCATTTCTGATCCCTCAATGAGGACTAGTGTGTTCCCTCGTCTGTGTGCTCCCTAAACATTGACAAAGTGCTCATTCCCAATCAAAAAGCTGCTTCTCTATTTTAAGTGATCATGGGCTAGAGATTTCCAGGAGCTAGTGGGAACAGTGCAGTCCTTCAAGATTGAATTTGAATACATCCCCGAATCTTTTCCTTCCTATCTACCTATTAAACTCATTCCATGGTAGTGCTTACAACAGTGTCAGTTTCTGCATTTTTTTCTAGATTTGCAAATGATGCAGCTTGCCCTAAGTAGCTAACTAGATTTTAGCCAGGGCCTTTGTGGTGGGGATATATACTTGCCCAAGGTCAGCCAGTGAATTTTGAGGATCTTGCAGATATAGATCATGCTTTCCATCTCTAAAGGATATAGGACAAGGATCACTGCTGGTCAACAGAAGGTGCGAGGAGATTTTGTATGTCACCTAAGACTCTTAAAGACAAATTTTATAGATGCATGGTAGAGACTGGTTCAATCACAGCCTGGTATGGAAAATCAATGTGCAGGATTACAGGCTACACTGTTGGGTTCTAGGCTCACCAGCTCCATCAGAGGCATAACCCTCCCCATATTGAGGGAATCTACAACAGGCAGATCCTCAAGAAGGCATCATTAGGGACCCTCATCATTTGGGACATGGCTTCTACTAGTTACTACCATCAAGGTTGAGGTTGAAGACCCACACTCGATGACTCAGGAAAAGCTTCTTCCGCTGTGTGTCATCAGATATCTTAACATTCAATGAACACTACCTCTCTGTCCCACCCCCTTTTTTGCACTATTTACCTAGTTATAATTTTAATTCCTTACACTGCACTGCTGCCACAAAACACAAATTTCTCGATATATGTCAGTGATAACAAACCTGAATCTTATTCTGCGGATCTAGGTCTTGATCTTCAAATATTCTCTGAATTGATTAAAGGTTGCGAATCGATATCTACATTAGTCAAGGCACGATTCCTTAAATATGGAAAGTAATCCATATTTTCCAGGACACATCGTTAAAAAAAATCTCGTTGGCTGTCCTCCAATGGAGATTGGCTTACTTAACGACCATATCTTAGTCCCTGTAACGCTGCTTAACTTCCGTGGCCCAAAGAAACACATAGGCTCTCCTTGGATGTTTTAAAACGCAATAATCTGCGGTGTCTCCCCAAAACAATGTAGTACAGTAGGCTGTTTTCCATCTACTAACCAGGGCTTCACTGGCCCGGCCAGGCCCTTCCCTCCGTTGCTCGGGCCTGGCGTCGCCTGGTTGCCGCAAGGCCCACCTTAGTAACGGCCCCCAGCCGTCCGCCGCCCACCTCCCACCTTCCCCGCGTCCTCACTGCGCCGGGAGCAGCAACTCACAGCGAGGATCCGTCCGCTAACCAGCTGCAGATCCGCCTGTCGTCAGCGTCCCGACCGTAAGAACCGACACCAGTCGCCGGGGCCCCACGCTGTAGCTGTCCAACCAGATCGCCTGCAGGGACAAAACTCGCCCGTCCCTATCCACTTCACTTTTAACTCCCACCTCTCCATTTTGCTTTCTGTTCGGGAATTGTATTATATTTGGTGCCAGTTATTTGAACAACCCCCCCCCCCCCTCCCGCTCTTAAAGGTGCACACACTCGTTAGGATTTGGCAAAATAATCTTTCGTTTCCAAATCAAAATTTGAAGCAATGACCGGCATATGCTGTAACTGGGCAGAAAAACTATGGGCTGGAACCATTTTCACTCTTTTAAAAGGGGAAAAGTTGTCAGGGAGGGAAATCGATTCTCTAGGCAGATAGTGCGCCTTTAAAGGACGATTTCATCGCGAACAGAGCAGAGGAAACAGGTAGAAGAGAGTCAAGTAACACCTTTCTCCAATGGTTTAATGTATTATTAGATGAAGGAAAAATAGCAGGAAAGGTCACCCACCACCATCCAAAAAGAACACGACTGATCTTTTATCTCAGCACTACATTCCCACGCTAATCATATTCCCCTCAATTCCCTTAATATCCATACAACTTTCGATCTTCATCCTGAACCTACTCAGACCGAGCCTCCGTTACTCTCTTGGGTGGTATTCTAAAAATTCAGTACCATCTGGGTGGAAAAAAATAAATTCTTCATTTCTCTTATAAGTGGCCAGCTCCTTATTTTGAGACCTTAACAGGTTCTAGGCTTTCCAGTGAGTGGAACCATTTCCGTATCCACCCCGTGAATCCCAGTAAGAGTTTACCATGTTTTAATAAAATTGCTTTTCATCCTAATAATTTAAAGTTTAGGGGCCTAATATGCCACTTTACTGAAAACCTGAAAATCCAAATATACCACATCCAATAGTCCACATTTATCTATTCTGGTAATTTTACCTCCAAATAAAGGAGACTTTGCTTTGTGGATCCAGAATTGGCTTGCCCACAGAAGGCAAAGGGCGGTTGTGGATAGTTTGTACTCTGCATGGAGGTCAGTGACCAGTGGTGTTCCTCAGGGATCTGTTCTGGGACCCTTACTCTTTGTGATTTTTATAAATGACCTGGATGAGGAAGTGGGGGGGGGGGGCTTAGTAGGTTTGCTGATGACACAAAAGCTGGCGGTATTGTGGACAGTCAGTGCGACATCGATAGAATGCAGAACTGGGTTGAGAAGTTAACAGATGGGAGTTCAACCCAAATGTGAAGTGGTTCATTTCTGTAGGTCAAATATGAAGACAGAATATAATATTAATGGTAAGACTTTTGGCCGTGTGGAAGATCAGCTGTAGGATTGAGTTCAAGATCCGTGAAGTAATGTTACAGCTAAATAAGACCTTAGTTAGACCCCACTTGGAGTATTGTGTTCAGTTTTGGTCACCTCATTGAGGGAAGGATGCAGATACAATAGAGAGTGCGCAGAGGAGATTTACAAGGATGTTGCCTGAATTGGAGAGCATACCTTATGAGAATGGAATGAGTGAACTTGGCCTTTTCTCCTTGGGGCGATGGAGGATGAGCGGTGACCTGATAGAAGTGCATAAGATGATGAGAGGCGTTGATCATGTGGATAGCAAGAGGCTTTTTTCTTCTCCAGGGCTGAAATGGCTAACACGTAGGGGCATAGTTATAAGGTGCTTCAAAGTAGGTACAAGGGGGATGTCAGAGGCAAGTTTTTCCACAATGTTGGGTGTATGGAATGCACTGCCAGCAAAGATAGCAGAGTCAGATACAATAGGGTCTTTTAAGAGACTCTTAGATAGGTACATGGGCTTAGAAAAATAGAGGGCTATGCAGTAGAGAAATTCTAGGCAGGTTCTAGAGTAGGTTACATGGTCAGCACAACATTGTGGGTCGAAGGGCCTGTAATGTGCTGTAGATTTCTATGTTTCTAAACACTTTTAAATCTTGAAAATAATATATATTGGTGGGGTAAACAAGGATTTATGAAAGATAATTTTTATTGGTTCTGTTCAAAGCTGTGTTTATTTTTCTTCTCTTAAAGAAAGTTCAGTAAATTAAAGAGAGATTAGAAAAGGGTAAAGGGCAAGCCTTCAGCATAGACAAAAATTACTCCGAGCTAAAGGTGCAGTAGACTGTGAGTATAAATGATTTGACTACAAAGCTAGAGGGAATGGTGTCTAAAATTGCTTTAAATACTCAAAAGAGGACCTAACAAATAATTAAAATTAAAAAGAGGACATTTATTAAATAGTGAAGCAAGTAAAAATTAGCAGACTAAGAAGTATTTTGCTGATAAAATTCTATGACACTAGATATGATCTGGCCAATTTCAGAATAAAAATTATGAATGATTGCATTTCGACATCCAGAAGAGCTTTAGGTTCATTAGGCGGTAAATGCAGCAGCACAGGTTGTTAAAATCAAATTAAAAACTAATGGAGTACTACATTTTATGACTAATGGTAAAAGATGTAAAAGTAGAAATGATGAGACTATAAAAGACCTAGGAATACCAGACATATTGTAGAGACAAAACCTGCATACATCTTAGAAAGTTAAACCATCTTTTAGAAAAATGATGATTAGAAAGGATATAGTGAACACTTATTAAAGCATTTCAGCCCATCAAATCTTTGCCAAGCAATCATTTGGTCAGCTTTCCTGGCCCTTTCCTCCTATACTTCAAATTATTTTCCCTCAAGTTAAACGTGGCTATTTCAAAGTCATAACAGAACCTGCCTGCTTTTACCATTCCAACAGATAGTAAGCTTCACCTCACCTAGTTTCATCCATCACCAGTCCATCTCACCCACTCCCACCTTACTCTTTTTTTTAAATACTTTGCATTCCCTCTACTCTCAGTCCTGATGCAAAGCATTGGACCATCTTTTTTATTTCCAGAATTTAGAGTTTTGCCAAACTAGGAGCAAATATAACCCAGTTTTCAATCAGGATGAAAAGTTAACTACCCATTTAACCAGGCATCAAAGTAGTATTATGGCATGCTGGCTTTTATAACAAGAGGAATTGAGTATAGGAGTAAAGAGGTCCTTCTGCAGCTGTACAGGGCCCTGGTGAGACCCCACCTGGAGTATTGTGTGCAGTTTTGGTCTCCAAATTTGAGGAAGGACATTCTTGCTATTGAGGGAGTGCAGCGCAGGTTCACAAGGTTAATTCCCGGAATAGCGGGACTGTCATATGTTGAAAGATTGGAGTGACTGGGTTTGTATACACTGGAATTTAGAAGGATGAGAGGGGATCTGATTGAAACATATAAGATTATTAAGGGATTGGACACACTGGCGGCAGGAAGCATGTTCCCGCTGATGGGTGAGTCCAGAACTAGAGGCCACAGTTTAAGAATAAGGGGTAGGCCATTTAGAACAAAGATGCGGAAAAACTTTTTCACCCAGAGAGTGGTGGATATGTGGAATGCTCTGCCCCAGAAGGCAGTGGAGGCCAAGTCTCTGGATGCATTCAAGAGAGAGTTAGATAGAGCTCTTATAGATAGCGGGGTCAAGGGATATGGGGAGAGGGCAGGAATGGGGTACTGATTGTGTATGATCAGCCATGATCACAGTGAATGGTGGTGCTGGCTAGAAGGGCCGAATGGCCTACTCCTGCACCTACTGTCTATTGTCTATTATCAGAATCAGTTTGGCAAATGAAATGGTAATCATGTCTGACATTCTTGAGGTCCTAGAAAGAGTAGATAGACATGGAACTTCATTTAGATGATCTCATTGAAACTGTCAAAATTCGTAAAGGGCTCAACATGCAGAGTTAATGGTTTGCCTAGCTTGAGTGTCTAGAATTAGCAATATCTCAAAATATGCATTAATAAGAAGCAATTTATTCACCCAGAAGGCAATGATTCCTTGACATTTTCTACCCTGAGGCTGCTGGTGCTCAATAACTTGGCATTTTAAAAAATATATTAAAAGTAATCAAGTTCAGGAGAGTTGTGCTGAGGTAGTACTACCATGATTGTGTTAAATGGTGGGGTTGCACAAGAGATCAAAATACCAATGCACGCTTCTATTTCTTATGTTCCCTCACTCAGACACAAGTTCATTTTTGAACCCTTCTCCCTTTTCCTGCTATTCTACATGTTTCTCACTTTGCAGATTGCTCTCAATGTGCTTTTCTCTTCAGGTGCCTCTGCATATCCTCTAACCACCCATTCCCGTACCTATAAATCTCACGGTTATTCACAGAGAAAGAACAGAATCAATAAAGATGTACACAAATACAGATGTATAAAAGACAGCAAACTGTACAAATACAAAGAGAAAAAAGTAATCTTAAATAAATATGCATTAAATCAAGAATGAGTTGTAGAGTCCTTGAAAGTGAGCCCATAGATTGTGAGAACAGTTTATTGCAGAGATGAGTGTAGTTATCCCCTCTGTGAATAACTCTTAAAAGAGTCTGATGGTTGAGGGATAATTACTGTTCCTGAACCTGATGGTGTGGATCTTGAGACTCAGGTACCTCATTCCTGATGGCAGCAGCAAGGAAAATAGAGCATGGCCTAGATGGTGGAGGCCCTTGACGATAGCCCTCCTTATGTGCTCATTTATAGGGGAAGGGCTTTACCTGTGATGGGTTGGGCACCATCCACTACTTTTTATAAGCTTTTCCATTCAAGGGCATTGGTGTACCCATATCAGGCTGTGATGCAACTAGTCAGTAAACTCACCACTGCTCATCTATGGAAGTTCGTCAAAGTTTTAGATGACATGCCAAATCTTAAACTTCTGAGTAGAGTTGCTGCCATGCTTTCCTTGTAAAGGCATTTCCATGCTGGATCCAGGACAGATCTTCTGAAATGATAATGCAGAGGAATTTTAAGTTGCTGACCCTTTCCACCTCTGATCCCCTAAGGAGGACTGGCTCGTGGACTTCCAGTTCCCTCTAGTATGTAGCGGTGTGCTACACGCAGCGCTAAAATTACGACACAGAGTCGGTAACTGCAGTCAAAGGAAAAAACTTTATTCGAAATCTTCAGCCTCACTTTTAAGCCTCCCTCAACCTGCCCCCCATGGCGCAGAGGCTCCAAAGCTCTGTGCTCGCAAACCCCCATAGGCTATCTAATTGTGAGTCAATTCGGATGTGCCAGGAAAAGGGTCGCCACAAGTAGTCAATAATCAGTTTTTTGGTTGTTGTGGCAACATTCAGCCAATAACAGTGGTGTCATAAGTAAACTTAAGTCATGGATTGTTGCTGGATTTTGCCTCAGTCACAAGTATATAAAAAAACCACAGCAGAGGACTTAGCACACAGCCATGTAGTCCACCTGCGCTTGAGGTTATTGTGGAGGAGTTGTTGCCAATCCCAACTGACTCGGGTCTGCAAGTGAGGAAATTGATGATCAATTTCCAAAAGTGGGTGTTGAGGCCAAGAATTTGGCACTCCATTAATTAATCTAAGGAGACAAGTGTTCAACGCAGAGCTGTAGTTGATGAAGAGCATCCTAGTGTATGCATCTTCTCGTCCAGATGTTAGAGTGCTGCATTAAGAGCAAGTGAAATGGTGTCTGAGTTGACCTGTTTGACGGAGGGGATCCAAGTTGCTCCTCAGGTGAGATAATATACTTCAGTACCAATGTCTCAAAGCACTTCATCAGCATGGATGCAAGTGCTTTTGGGCAAATCAAGGCAGATTACCATGTTCTTCTTGGGCACCAGTATACTTTAGCCTGCTTGAAGCAGGTGGGTACCCCAGACTGCCGAAGCAAGAGGTTAAAGCTATCAGTGAACATTCCAGGCAGTTGAGATGGTTTTTGGGTTCCTTTTTACCCCATACTATATTCTCACATTCTGTCCATTTTCATCACATGCAAAAATCAGCCTTGGATCATATAACGCTTCAGGAACTTGGAGTTTTCATTAACTGAAAATGCAAAATTTAAGAAATTCAAACTGGAAATCTTAAAAAAAAGTGCTGTTCTGAATGTTTTTCTAAAGGTACTTAGAGGAGGATAGAAACAAGATAGTGCCATACAGAGCTGGCTGAGTATACGAGGCTCTGCAACTTTCTCCGATCCTCCATACCAGACATCCAATGCAACCAATTAGAACAGGCATGGGCAAACTAAGGCCCGCGGGCCATATGCTTTTTAATCCAGCCCGCAGAACTTGATGAAATTATATTAATAAACCTTGTTAACGTTTTCTCCCCGCAATTCTGGCGTTTTCCCAATAGATGACGCACTCTATATACATTGACCTTTGTTGAGGTGCAGCGTATTACTCCATATTTGCGCTTTACTCTTTGCTCTGCACGACCTATTTGTGTGAACAGGCGTTCAGCGTCATGAACATCAACAAAGCCAGCCACAGATCCAAGTTAACTGACCAACACCTCAGATCCATCCTGAGAATCGCCACAACAAAACTAAATCCAGACTTTGATGCGCTGGCTGAAAAGGGAGAACAACAACACTGTTCCCACTGAAATTAAAAATAAGTTTCTTCATTGCGTTATGTAAAAATGCATTTGAAAATATTTTTTTCAATAAGCCTTACATGTTACGTCATTTCTGTTATGTGATGGACATGAGTAGAGCACAGGTGCACGTACGTTCTCAAAATAAAAAATGCGCTCCAGATCAAATAACACGCTCCGCGTACTGGCGCGCTGTCACTGTTCTGTCCTTGTGCTGGTCGTTGTTGAGTTTTGGCACAGGGGACAATTGAATAAGAAAGAGTAAGACAAGTAGACCTGCATCTCCTACCGTTTTTGAAATAAAGACAGTCAGGAGAGTGATGATGATAATGTCTTGAAGGATAACAGAATTTTCAGTGCTTTAAAATAATAACTGTTACTATTTAAAAAAGCTGTATTTTATTCATTTAATTTTCAGTGTTTTAAAAGTCATTTCAATAAATAGCTAAATACCATGGGACTTCAAAGACAGATATTTTGTTGTAATGCATTTGTTCATTTTCAATTGAAATTAAAGTACATGTTTTCTACATATCCCATGATATTTTATTTTCTCTTATGAGGTGTATTACCAAAACACTCCGCCCATCTGCTCCTGGTCCGGCCCCCCTGTCAAATTTTAGAACCCTTTGTAGCCCACAAGTCAAAAAGTTTGCCCACCCCTGAATTAGAATGTCCTCCTTGGTACACACTGGCGCAACACCCTTGACTTCCCCTTCCTGAAGTTCACCATCAATCCAATTCCTTCATGCTGAGTGCAAGTTGCTGTTGTGACGCCACTCAACCAGCCAATCTATTCCACTCCTGTACCCTATCACCATCTGAGATTCTGCCAACAGTTGTCATTGTGAAACGTGCCTAGCCAGTCACATGTGTGGAGGGAAGAACACGGGCAAGATCTTTTCACCAAACACCAGCTAAAAATAATTTTTGACTTAATGGAATTAAAATTTTTATATATAGATACAGGGTTTATTTTTAGCTGCAGCTACAAATATAGATGTATATATGCATTTCTAATTATAACTAAAAATATACAAGCAGCCTATAAAAAGGAAGTTGCTTCAGTTCAGAACATTGGATTTGGTTTACAGAGAAATAAATGCAGCATTGTGCGATGGCTATACTTAATTTTAAATATAGTTTTTCTTTGAGAAGGGATTGTGAACTTGTATCTCTCAATACAAATTGAGGCTCCAATACTTATGTCCACACCACTTTCAAAGACCGGAATAGAAATGTGAATTGTAACTACATAAAAATATCCCTTGAATTAGTAAAGGTAAATTAATGGATGTGATTGTTTCAATGACAATTATAAGCCATAGGGAGATACAGCATTCACACACCTTTCCAGAATCCTGTCCACTATTAAATACCTCTGCACCAATAACCTCTACATTACTAACATTTTTTAAAATTTTGCCTACATTCTCTCAACTCTCCCTAGATTCTACCACTCATTTGCTCACTAGCAACAATTTGGTGGCCAATTAACCTACCAACCAGCATGTCTTTAAAAGGTCTAAGAAAATCTGAATACCTAGTAGTCACAAATACCATACACGACAGTCAAGGGCAAGATGGTCTCTGGCATTGAGGCAGCAAGCAGCTCCACTCACAAGTCCACATCTTCAATTCATCGTTACCAAATATGCTGAATTAGAGCATCAAAGGAGATGATTAGTGCTAAGTTAAAGACTGGTCTGAAGTTATGTGCAGTATAATTATACAATGACCAAGTGAATGACTTTGAAAAAATATTTGCCAAATATGCCTATGATTTATTAAACATAAAATTCCTGCTGTGAAGGCAAGAGGCTAAGGAGTTTCACATTTATAGGATTTTAATTTGATACACCAGAAAGGGTGTTACTAGCTGTTTGAATTGCTCTTTGGAAAAATGTAACTTGGTTTTTCAGAATCACAATTATTGCATGTGGAAGTAGACCCATCAAGCTTGCACACTAAACAGAGGTTTGTTTAGCCGTTTATCAAAATTATTTGAAAGTAAGCTGGATGTAAAGTTTTAAGGTAAAATTGTTATTAAGTCTATTTTAGTAAGAGAAATCAAACTAAGCACTTTATTGTGATCAGAGCATTTTTCCATTATTCCAAAATCACAGATTAAAGCATTCCATTTATACCCTGTTGTGCGAGACTGAATAATACAAACCTCTTCATTGTAGCTAGATTTAAGGCAGCAATCATTAAATCAACCCAATAGAATCTGCAAAATGTAAATGAGAATTTTACAAGACAATTTTCATCGCAAATCAATTTGTCTGTTTTCCAAAACAACAACATTTTTCAGGATAACCAGAAGATAAAGCACAACCTTTTGCCATTGGTTCCTCAAATTGTCCTCAACACCATGACTAATTTAAAACATGTCACCACCTATATTTCGCAAGTAAACAATGACCAACTAATAATGGTCACTTTGCATTTAGTAAACAATGGAACCGAAATTCAATTAACATGCTTTTTTAAAAAGATACGTCCTTGCTAACTGTTCACAATCCTTTTGTTGCAGCCCTTGCTGGTAAGGTGACCTCCAAGACCAAATACAGCTGATGCAGTAAACCATATCTTAAATCTAAACAAAGCAAAACTGTCCAGCCAGTCATCCATATCTCAAGGTATAATGAACAGATATTTTAGGAGTTATTGATAGCCAAAGTAACCAAATTCTTTGCAACTTAAAAACTTCTCAAGCAACAGATGCTTGTGTTATCTGGATACAAACTAATTTATACTTTTTATTATTATATCAAAGATCCTGGCATGGAATTTTAAAGCAACTTACAATGTTCTTCCGGTTTTCCAGCAACATAAACATTTGATAATTGGTGGCAGTTTGTTTTGTTCAATTATTCTTGGCAAATAACCAGAACCCACATTTCATCGAAATGCATTTATAGACAATACCAGAAATACTAGTGACCACTCTCATGTTAGCTTGCTCACAATGATATGTAGTAACCAACCAAATTACAATCAACACACAGGAACTTTAGTCTATTTTTATTGGTTCAACAAATGTCAGATATATAGTCCCACAAAAATGAAAATTGTAAATTATCACTATCAAATGCTGTAAAAGGGATGGCCACCATATTGAAAAGCAACTAACTTATACTTGCCATTCTGGTAAAGCTTATGAAAATCTGTTGTCTAATGATAACGCACAACTCCAAGTAAAAAAAAGATATGATTTATGAATTAATCTTTATAAAGATTACATGGAGACAATAAATTTAATACATAAATATGTGAAAACTGGAATGTATCTACTGGAGTTGGCTAAGCTACCAGAGCACAAGTTTAGAGGCACACCATTCACTTGCAAGAACTGAAGAATGTACCAAATGACAAGGACGGTTTAAGTTTACATTCAACCAGTGACAGTAACTAAACCAGCCATGTCCAGAGTTGCATAAAAAAGTTAATGTTAACAAAGTTCATTATTCTAGGATACAATGCACAGAGTTCTGTAAGATCATAACTCCCCTCATCCACTCTGGGGACCCATTATTTTCTGTCCAGTGTTCACCCTTAACAAGTTCTAGTATTGTACATCATAATTATTTTATTTCCAATGAATGTAAGTGCTGCTCCCCTGAACAGCAAGAATGTATAAACAATTCTTGTGTTTACTGAAAGTTCAAACTGTTCCCTCATTGCAGTGCGATAATGTGGATAAAACATCACCTGCATGTTTATCCTGGAGAGATTGAGGCTAAAATTCAACATATTGGTCTGGTACAATTTTGTGTCTTCAGATCATTGACACAAAAAAAGTTGTTGTCATTACATGAAGTTTAGACAAACGGTAAAGAAATAAATCAAAGACCTAAACTTCAAAGGACAAGAAAAATATTTCAACTCAAGATTCTTTTCTTCAAAGTTTAGTGGCTGTACCAGTAATCTTATCAAAATCACATGATTTTGCAATTTTTTTCTCCCTCTGTGTTACTCTTAATTGATGAAACAATCCTTAGAAACTCTCCTTCATGCATTAATATGGAACTAAACCTTTTATAAGTGATTATAGATATACGTAAACAAACAAGCACAGTGTGAATGGTTAATTACAACTTTCCACGCTGTAAGCTTCTACTTCTGTTAAAATGCAATAGAATTAGGTTATTGATTCTGATTTAGGCTTCATAAAACAGCTATTTACAGATTTACAGCTCAGGAATTAAATCAAGACCAACCAGTACTCAACACAAACTCTCACCTATTCCTCTTCATTAAACCTTTTCATGCAATGTGTATTTTCTCCCTCTTCTGGCTCACCATATTTTTAAAGCCAGAATTCTCACACATAAGAGTGCCATGACCAGAGAAAGACCAAGACAAACATTGAATCAAATATTATGACAAGCATTTATAAATTTGCAAGTCAGTACCAAATCAATATGGCAACTCAATGGTCCCAACAACTGGATCATCAACAGAGCAAACAGAAAAAAGTAAACCCAAACACAGCATAACTACAAAAAAGGAAACTTTTTAATTGAAGTTAGATTACGTATTTTGTTGAAATTGGATGGTGCAGGATTTAGCTAAATTTAAATATATGAATATCAGAAAGACAGCACAATATTTTTTTTATATAAATTACTGCCAGGGAAAACTGAAGGATTGGTTTTAGAAAATGAGGAACGATGTAATACTGGCTATGGTCTTGGTGCTTCAAAACTAATTACAACACATGCAAAAGCATTTATATTAGTCAATGAGGAGAGGTTTGATCTAACTTTATGCTGGATACTTGTGTCTTGTTATGCATTTTCCTCAATTCTGTTAACATTTCATAGGGAAACTAAGGAGATGCAAATTGGCCATTTGGTTCCTCTCAAATGCAAAAACATATCCTGTACGAGCAATTTCAGTCTTTTATTATTTTAACCTGGAGCCTTTGATACACAACTAAAATATTAGTGTAACCATTTTACATAGTCTTCCATCCCAATACAGTTAAAATCTGAAATCTCAATTCTTGGTTCATAATTTTATGGAAAATGACATAGCAGACATCTGCCATGATTTTTTAAAAGGAAAGTTTTGTTCCATACAACTTATTTGAATTGGACATTATGAAAAATACATCGGAAACAGTAGAGACAAATTAAATTAAACAGTATTCCCTGAAACAAGATTTCAGTACTAACACAAATAGAAGCTGTTGTATTTTAAAATGTTCTTTTAAGCTCCATTGATTGTTTACTGCTATTGTTTATCTACAAGTCATGCTTGGTATGCTATAGCTAAATGAATTATCACGAGGTGCAGGTTTTAATGTTTACATCTTTATCTCTGCAATCTCTGAAAAAGCAAAAGTAACTACAAACTAGGCTCAAACCACGGTTCTCAACCCATAACTTTCACGCATCAGCATGCATTGATGAACAGGTGCTCAAGTAGAACAATGAGATGTTTGCAGACTGAGGATTGTATTTATTATGGCACATCTTTTGGTCCGTGATGACAGGTTTCTGAATGTTTGAGATTCTCACTTATAATCTGAAGTTACTGTTGCTCTTCCAATTCTGTCAGGCCAACGTTTAATTAATGGCAATACTGTACAAAAGATTTTACAGGAAATAATCTGGGGTGCGACGAGTCACATGTGGTTCACCTCTGCGAGGCGCAGGATCAAACTGTAGGCTGTGGAAGTAGGAGAACAACCATTAAAACATTAGGCAGTGACCACATCTTAAACCTTATTATGCTAATCAAATACTGGCCTGAAAAGAAATAAATAATAAAGCACACATCATTTTAACAGATTAATGTTAAGGAACAATCCATCTTAGAAAATATAGTTTTCTTATGCCTTCATCCCATATGTTAAAGAAACACTCAAAAACAAAACGTTCAATTTCAAGACATTCAGATGATTAAATGTCATTAATCTAATTCTGAAAAAAAAATCCCATTTATAAACAGAAGCTCACGATTCAAAGATGGAAAATTAACTCTGGCCAATAAAAACGAAGATATGTTTCACCAAAAAACAGTCTGCCTTCATTGAAGGCAAATAATAAGAGCTTTGTTCCAATGGAGGGAGATGGGAGATCAGGAATACAGATTTACAATTTACAGCCCCAAGTAGCATATCTGAACTGTTGCTACGATAGCCACCATTTAATAACAACATCCTCCATAAAATTCAAAGTAACACTGAAATGGTGTTAGGTAAACTTGGAGCACTCTATGGAAGAGTTTAGATTTGAAATAACAATACTTCAATGATTTATTTAAATACATCATTTTGAGAACTGCAAATTGGCACATTTGTTCAGCTCTGATCCAGGAATTAGTACAGTTCACATGCAATTTCCAATTATAAATTATCTTACCAATTAACATAAGCATTTAAAACAAAAATATTACCTACAAGAATCTTTATATGGAAATATGCATCACTTACAAAGAATATTTAAGGGTGTCATCAAGTTCCATTATTGCAGCTTGATTCCCACATCGATAACAGTAGTTTGGAGCACTGAAAATTGTCACTACGTTGCGATCATGGCACCAGTTGTAACCCTATTGACAGAAATTGCAATATTATAAAATGTTCTAATATAAACAATTTAGTCATTATACAGGATGCTTGCTAACTAACAACTTCAGAATTGTGCCTACGTACAACAGGCTTTGCAACGAGTTCAAAGAGCTCCAAAAATAATTCCCAGACAAAAAAAATTGTCAGGCTAATTAGTCTAGCACAAGGGCTCAATGCAACTGCATAAAGATCTGTAGATTAAATTTAGACAGCATGTACTTAGACTGATTATTTAACCTTGCCAGACAAGGATAGACTAAACAAAAGTTAAAATGATCTTGATCTTCATTCAGAAAGTAGGCAGCCTTAAGAGTGTACTATCAGGACAAAATGCCTACACATGATGCTCCAGCAACTGATGATAGAGAAATTGTTTTTACTTTCCTGCTTGTTACTTCCACCAGAATGATTATGGGTTCCCATTCTTTCTAAGGGTCACTCTAATCTTTTTCTTCCCTCCCCACTGTCAAAAAATGTCAGATCAACCTGCAATTCTGACATTAAAATTTGAAGAACAAATATCTACAAAATAGTTCGATACTTGGGGTTTAATGAACTAAGAGTTACTGGAACCAGTATTATTTAGGTGATTTGAAATTGCTCATCTTTTGGCAATTTTTTTGCCATATTTAAACTTCACGTATATTTTTGAGACCTTGGCCTTAATACTTCCTTGGGCAATTGGATCCTCAACTTCCTGACTTGCAGACCTGAGACAGTTTGGATCAGCAAAATCGCTTTGACAATTTCCATCAGCACATGTGCACCACAAGGCTGTGTGCTTAGCCCCCTGCTCTACTCACATTACATTTGACGGTGTGGTTAAGCATAGCTCCAATGCCATATCCAAGTTTGCTGACGTAGGCAGAATCAAGGGTGGCGATGAATCAGCATATAGGCGGGAGATTGAAAATCTGCTTGAGTGGTGCCAATTCCAGCTCTCCTTCAAAGTCAGTAAGGCCAAGAGACTGATAATTGGCTTCAGAAGGAAACTAGTCCTTATTGTTGGATCAAAGGTGGAGAGGTCAGCAACTTTAAATTCCTCAGTGTTATCATTTCAGAGGACTAGTCGTGGGCTCAGCACATAGGTGTAATTATGGAGAAAGCACTGCAGGGCCTCTCCATTTCCTTAAGAGTTTGCAAACATTTAGCATAATATCTAAAAGCTTGACAAGTTTCTACAGATGTGTAAAGGAGAGTATTGACTGGCTAAATCATAGCCTGGTACAGAAACAATGCCCTTGAACAGAAAATCTTACTAAAAGTAGTGATTATGACATCACATCTACACAAAATGTTGTCACAGGAAAGCAGCATCAGATACCTCTGCCATCCAGGACATGCTCTCTTCTCCCTGCTGCCATCAGGAATCTCAGAACTCACCACCAAGTTCAGAAATACAAACCCCATTTCCAGAAAAGTTGGGATATTTTCCAAAATGCAATAAAAATAAAAATCTGTGATATGTTAATTCATGTAAACCTTTATTTAACTGACAAAAGTACAAAGAAAAGATTTTCAATAGTTTTACTGACCAACTTAATTGTATTTTGTAAATATACACAAATTTAGAATTTGATGGCTGCAACACACTCAACAAAAGTTGGGACAGAGTTAAAATAAGATTGAAAAGTGCACAGAATATTGAAGTAACACCGGTTTGGAAGACTCCACATTAAGCAGGCTAATTAGTAGCAGGTGAGGTATCATGACTGGGTATAAAAGTAGCATCCATCAAAGGCTCAGTCTTTGCAAGCAAGGATGGGTCGTGGCTCACCCCTTTCTGCCAAAATTCGTAAGAGAATTGTTAGTTCAAAAGGAACATTTCCCAACGCAAGATTGCAAAGAATTTGGGACTTTCAACATCTACAGTACATAATATTGTGAAAAGATTCAGAGAATTCAGAGACATCTCACTGCATAAAGGGGAAGGTCGGAAACCAATGTTGAATGCCCGTGATCTTCGAGCCCTCAGGCGGCACTGCCTAAGAAACTGTCATGCTAATAGACAATAGGTGCAGAAGTAGACCATTCGGCCCCTCGAGTCTGCACCGCCATTCTGAGATCATGGCTGATCATTCACTATCAATACCCAGTCCCTGCCTTGTCCCCATATCCATTGATTCCCCTATCCATCAGATATCTATCTAGCTCCTTCTTGAAAGCATCCAGAGAATTGGCCTCCACCGTCTTCCGAGGCAGTGCATTCCACACCTCCACAACTCTCTGGGAGAAGAAGCTCTTCCTCAACTCTGTTTTAAATAACTGACCTCTTATTCTCAATCTATGCCCTCTGGTACTGGACTCTCCCAACATCTGGAACATATTTCCTGCCTTAATCCTATCAAATCCTTTAATTATCTTAAACGTTTCAATCAGATCCCCTCTCAATCTCCTCAATTCCAGCGTGTACAAACCCAATCTCTCTGCGTAAGACAGCCCTGCCATCCCAGGAATCAACCTAGTGAATCTATGCTGCACTTCCTCAATTGCCAGAATGTCCTTCCTTAAACCTGGAGACCAAAACTGTACACAATATTCCAGGTGTGGTTTCACCAGGGCCCTGTACAAATGCAAAAGGACATCCTTGCTCTTGTACTCTTGTAATAAAGGCCAACATTCCATTTGCCCTCTTCACTGCCTGTTGCAGTTGCTCATCCACCTTCATTGACTGATGAACTAGGACTCCGAGGTCTCTTTGCATTTCTCCCTTACCTAACTCTACACCGTTCAGACAATACTCTGCCCTCTTGTTCCTGCTTCCAAAGTGGATAACTTCACATTTATTCACATTGAATGACATCTGCCAAGTATCTGCCCACTCACCCAGCCTATCCAAGTCTCCCTGTATTCTCCTAACGTCCTCTTCGCATGTCACACTGCCACCCAGTTTAGTATCATCAGCAAACTTGCTGATATAGTTTTCAATGCCCTCATCTAAATCATTGACATAAATCGTAAAGAGCTGTGGTCCCAATACAGAGCCCTGTGGTACCCCACTAGTCACCTCCAACCAGTCTGAGAAACACCCATTCACTGCTACCCTTTGCTTTCTATCTGCCAACCAGTTTTCTATCCATGTTGAAACCCTGCCCCCAATGCCATGAGCTCTGATTTTACTCACCAATCTCCTATGTGGCATCTTATCGAATGCCTTCTGAAAATCTAGGTACACAACATCCACTGGCTTACCCTCGTCTAACATCCTTGTTACACCCTCAAAAAACTCCAACAGATTAGTCAAGCATGATTTGCCCTTGGTAAATCCATGCTGGCTCGGCCTAATCCTATTACTGCCATCAAGATGTGCCACTATTTCGTCCTTAATAATGGACTCAAGCATCTTCCCCACCACTGACGTTAGGCTAACAGGGCGATAGTTCTCCGTTTTCTCCTTCCCTCCCTTCTTGAAAAGTGGGATAACATTAGCCACTCTCCAATCTTCAGGAACTGATCCTGAATCTAAGGAACATTGGAAAATGATTACCAACGCATCCGCAATTTCCTGAGCCACCTCTTTTAGAACCCTCGGATGCAGACCATCTGGACCCGGGGATTTATTAGCCTTCAGTCCTACCAGTCTACTCATCACAGTTTCTTTCCTAATGTCAATCTGTCTCAATTCCTCTGATATCTTATGACCCTGGCCCATCCATACATCTGGGAGATTGCTTTTGTCCTCCCTGGTGAAGACAGATCTAAAGTACGCATTAAATTCTGTTGCCATTTCCCTGTTTCCCATAACAATTTCTCCCAATTCATTCTTCAAGGGGCCAACATTGTTCTTAACTATCTTCTTTCTCTTCACATAGCTAAAAAAGCTTTTGCTGTCCCCTTTTATATTCCTGGCTAGACTGAGCTCATACCTGATTTTTTCTCTCAGTATTGCTTTTTTAGTTAAGATCTGCTGTTCCTTAAAACTTTCCCAATCATCTGTATTCCCACTCATCTTAGCCCTGTCATACTTCTTTTTCTTTAATGCTATACAATCTCTGACTTCCTTTGTCAACCACTGTGGCCCCTTCCCCCTCTTTGAATCCTTCCGTCTCATTGGAATGAACTGCTTTTGCATCTTTTGTATTATCCCCAAGAATATTTGCCACTGCTGATCCACTGTCTTTCCAGCCAGGGCATCCGCCCATTTAACTTTGGCCAGCTCTTCCCTCATGGCTCCGTAGTCTCCTTTATTTAATTGCAACACTGACACCTCTGATCTGCCCTTATCCCTCTCAAATTGTAGATAAAAACTTATCATGTTATGATCACTACTTCCTAATCAAGATCACTTATCAATTCCTGTTCATTACACATCACCAAGTCCAAAATAGCCTCGTTCCTGGTTGGCTCAAGCACAAGCTGTTCCAAAAATACATCCCTTAGACACTCCACAAACTCCCTATCCTGGGGTCCAGCACCTACCTGATTCTCCCAGTTCACCTGCATGTTGAAATCTCCCATAACGACTGCATTACCTTTAGCATATGCCAATGTTAACCCCCTAATCAACTTGTACCCAATATCCACGCTACTGTTTGGGGGCCTGTACACAACACCCATTAGGGTCTTTTTACCCTTACTGTTCCTCAGCTCAATCCACACAGACTCTACTTCCCCTAATGTGACACTTAAAGCCATCTGGGCTCGGGAGTACTTCGGAAAAACATTGTCACTTAACACAGTCCGTCGCTGCATCCAGAAATGCAACTTGAAACTGTATTACGCAAGGAGGAAGCCATACATCAACTCTATGCAGAAACGCTGGCGAGCTCTCTGGGCCCGAGCTCATCTCAGATGGACCGAAAGACTGTGGAACTGTGTGCTGTGGTCAGATGAGTCCACATTTCAGCTCATTTTCGGGAAAAAACGGGCGCCGAGTTCTCCGTGCCAAAGATGAAAACGACCATCCTGATTGTTATCAGCGAAAGGTGCAAAAGCCAGCATCTGTGATGGTATGGGGGTGCAACAGTGCCTACGGCATGGGTGAGTTGCATGTATGTGAAGGTACCATTGACTCTGAGGCGTATATTAGGATTTTTGAGAGACATATGTTGCCATCAAGGTGATATCTCTTCCCGGGATATCCATGCTTATTTCAGCAGGATAATGCCAGACCACATTCTGCATGGGCTACAGCAGCGTGGCTTTGCAGACACAGAGTGCGTGCGCTTGACTGGCCTGCTGCCAGTTCAGATCTATCTCCTATTGAAAATGTATGGCGCATCATGAAGAGGACAATCAGACAACGGAGACCATGGACTGTTGAGCAGCTGAAGTCTTATATCAAGAATGGACAAAATTTCCAATTGCAAATCTACTACAATTACCGCAGTATCCTCAGTTCCAAAATGATTAATAAGTGTTATTAAAAGGAAAGGTGATGTAAACATGCCTCTGTCCCAACTTTTGTTGAGTGTGTTGCAGCCATCAAATTCTAAATTTGTGTATATTTACAAAATACAATTAAGTTGGTCAGTAAAATTATTGAAAATCTTTTCTTTGTACTTTTGTCAGTTAAATAAAGGTTCACGTGAATTAACACATCACAGATTTTTGTTTTTATTGCATTTTGGAAAATATCCCAACTTTTCTGGAAATGGGGTTTGTAGTTACTATTCCTCAACTATCAGACTCTTGAACCAAAAGGGGATAACTGGACTCAACTTGACGTACCCCATCACCGAAGTGATCCCAAAACCAACAGGCTCACTTTCCAAGACTCAATCTCAGGTTCTCTGTATTTATTATTTGTTTGTTTATTTATTTATTTATTATATTTTTATTTGCAGTTTGCTGTCTTTTACTTGCTGGTTGCACACCCAAGTTGGGAGTAGTCTTCATTGACTGTAATGGTTATTGTTCTATGGGTTTATTGAATATGCCCGAATGTCAATGAATTTCAGGGTTGTATATGGTGACATAAATGCTTTCTGATAACAAATTTACCTTGAACTTTTAGCACTGTGAGCATTTTATGCTCCTGTCTGTTTGAAAGTGGCTGTGTATTGTTAATGATCAAGTCAATATGGATTTTAAATTCAGAGCATAAATTTCTTAAACAGTACTTTACCTCCATCACCAGTTGATGTGCTCGTGAGACCAACGTAAGGCCATTCGCATGGTTAAAAGTCTCAGAAATATCCTGACCAAAGGTGTAACCAGCACCCCTGGGGGATATGCCCCAGCCCCCACGGTCATCAGGATCCGACCATAGCAAATCACACATTGGACCCTAAAAACAAAAAAAAACAAACCCATGAGAACTAAGTGTTTCATTAGATATTTAGGCAGTAAATACTTACTGGCATTTGGGGTGTATGAGGTGTCCAAGGAAGGCTAGTATCTCTGAAGAAGGGGCTTGTCATGTCTAGTATGGTACAGTTACTCACCTTTGGTCCCCACCAAACACTCATCTCTCGAGTGTGGTTCCAAGTAGCTATTTGCATGCAAAAGCAGCCACACCCTGGTGCACTGCTTCGACAGGCAGGCTAAACCAGGTGGGAGTAGAAAGCAGGCCTCATACCCCGGGGAGACAGGGACATGTCTAGTCAATGGATGCGAAGTAATCCCTTGCAGACTGGGCGGATGAGATCAACAGCGAGATTCAACAGACAGGAAGGCCCCATGGAGAGCGATGAGACACAGAAGTAGTCACAATCATCCACTGCAATCAAGGAAGATCCCAGTTTTGACAACCACTCATACCACTGGACCTGGACTTCTGGGGTTGAGCAGAACTGCCCCAGTGCAACGGCTTTTCCCATTTTAAAACTTTCCTGCACGTTTCCTGACATTGACAGATACGACAGTCAACTACCACTCAAGGCATTTGAAAAGCATACCTCATGTGGAACCTCCTGAAGGCGGTCTAGTGCTCGGATGTGATCCAGTGTATCAATGGAAGGAGAAAGGCCTCCATGGAGACAGAAGATCTAAAAGAGATCAACAGCAATAATTTAAGGTACAACTCAGCCTGAAAGTTTGTTAGCTTTCAGAAATTAACATACCACTGTTGTTATTAAGCATATAGTTTCAAATATCAACCAGAGATTGAAACCAATATACGACTGCATGCTATCAATTGGAATATTTTGAAAATGGAGGCAACATTTGTATTGTAAATCACCTATCACGACCATTATACAAACAGACTCAACTAGTTCTGGGTTAAATCAGCATAAAAAAAAACACTCACCTGACCATCTACCAAGGCAGTGAGCGGAAGGTAATCAAAGAGATCAGTAAAATATTTCCACACATTGGCATTTCCATATTTTCTTAAACATTCATCATAGAAGCCATACACTTGTGTAATTTGTCTGCTTTCATGATTCCCTCTAAGTATTGTGATACGTTCACGATAACGTACCTGAAACAAAATCATTTTTATAAGCAAAGCCATGCTGGCTCATCCACCTTAGTAAAACAAGATCTTTTGATTCTTATAGCTTAATTCTTATAATAAACACAACACATTTTTAGTTAGAATTTTGACAACTAAACAATTTTCTAAAAGACCAATGCTACCTTAATTTAGCTACCAAAATAGTTAATTTCAAACTGAAAAGAGACTTTAATATTAGACTGAAGTAATTAGCTGGTTATCGTTTTCACCATCTGCAGAAATGCAGCTATACTTAGTGATATTTCTCGAAGATATTAGAAGGCAACTTCATTATGATAACATCCTTCCTTCCATTATTTAGAAGGTATATTGATATGTCAATTAACAATACTTGAATATTCCAGTTGATGAATTTGGTAAGTATTGATTTTGTTCCCCAGAATATTCATAAACATTACAAATGAATGCAATATTCAAAATGTTAATGTACAGATGACATGCAAAATAAAGTTTTACCACTGCACCTCAGTACATAATCATAATAAAGTAATTACTGACATTCAACTCAACACTTTCATCACTTTATAGTATTCCAGTGCTTAATAATAGCGTATCATTAGTCTTTATATACAACCTTGATAAGATAGTTAATGGGGTTTTTAAAAGAGATTAGAGTGCAGTAGCAAAATGGGCCTCAAATTGTCTTTCCCCACACAACCCATGCAATGACTACATCCATCTTCAGCATGTCCTCAGCAAGTAGCCCCAGACCATAGTGTCTGCTTGCAACATTTAGTCCTGTCTTACACTTTGCTGAGATGTCAGCAAAAAGAAGATCATCTATACAGTATCACCAGATAGGTGCTTTTCTAACCAATAACATTTGGCGAAACACGTCTCTAAGAACAGCTTGTATTAGACAGAATCCTGTGCACCTTTATATGGTGATCCTATCAAACAGCCTTCTCTTTCTAGATAGGCAACCTGATGAGATAACAGCCAAGAAATCAGGTGATCCGTCATGCCGAGAATCACTGTCAGGGCATCCTTTAACACAATAGAGTAAAGCATTGATATCCAATCAAAGTAAACATGATGTATTAGTGCTGAATTAAGCATCTCATTCATCTGAGCAGAAGCTGAATGGCTTGTTGCTGGAATGTATACAAAGTGCATATTGTTTTTATTTTATTAAATACAGCTCAGAATAGCCCTTACGGCCCTTCCAGCCATGCCACCTAGCGATCCCCAATTTAATCCTAGCCTAATCACAGAACAACTTACAATGACCAATTAACCTACCAACTGGTACGTCCTTGGACTGTGACAGGAAACCAGAGCACCTGGAGGGAACTCACACGGTCACAGGGGAGAATGTACAAACTTCTTACAGACAGCAGGTAGGAATTGAACCAGGGTCGCTGGTATTGTAAAGCATTGTGCTAACCACTATGCTACCATATCTTCCCCTATATGCTAAGCAGTTTTCTACAAATGCTACAAAATGGTGTTGCCTTCTCAGAAGTCACAAACCAAATTAACTCTAATGAGACTAAAGTGAAAAGTTTATAGTACATCTTACCAAAAAAATCAATTTTTTGAAAAGATTAGAACTTTAATATTTTGCAAATAAAAATAGATACCTTAAGGGCTACAAGGAGTGTGACTGTTTCAACTGAATAATAACCTCGGTCAACATAATCTCCCATAAAAAGATAATTTGTATCTGGTGATTTGCCTCCAATTCTAAAAAGTTCCATGAGATCATGAAATTGCCCATGGACATCGCCGCAGACGGTAACAGGACATCGGACCTCCTGCACATTTGATTCCTTTGTCAAGATTTCTTTAGCCTAAACAAGAAAATTAAAAAATTAGTTCACATTGACCTATTTGATTATATCAATACAGATACCAATTTTAAAATATGTAGCAACAGATAAGAAATAATAATGATGAAATAACTGAAGCTGCTTTTATTTTGTCTTTATTTTCGACATTCATTGTCAACAGCAAGAAACAAAGGATCAACTTTTAAGTACGTGATTAGAAGAAAATCGACACTTAAATTAAGATGTTCCTGAACATATACTTGACAGTTTAAATCTAATATGCATGGATCTACCTTTACCATAATCCACAGAAATAAGATGGATATTCAGATATTGGCTGTAAAAGAAAAATTCTACTGATAGTTTCACTACCATTACCAAATAGCAAAACAATGCTGATGTGTTGCTCTTACATCATTAATCCAAAAGATAATTCCTGGCACAACTATAAATTATTGGGAAGTTTCTCAAAAGGCAGAGATTTTAGCAGCAGTTACAGAAGTTATTGGAGACCTGGGAAGCAGGCATTTCAAGGAGGGAACATTTATAGTTCAAATCTGAAACAGACACTCTACTTTCTCAAGAGATCAGGTGAATGCCTTAAAACTTTGTTCCTACATTATTAGATGTTGTCTGACCCATATATTTTCAGCACTTTCTATTTTAGTTCAAATATTTATTTTGCATTAAAATACATCATTCTCCCTTGCACAGCTCATGAGAATTCCACCTGTTAATCCAATCTCTTCCAATGATAATGTACAAATCTGTAAAGGACATCATCTTCAAATAATTCCAAGTATAAAACATTGAGAACATCAAACCTCAATACTAGTTAAAACTTAATTATAAAATTAAAACTTGCAGAAGCTGCTGTGTCGATACAGGAAGTGGTCCAGATTTTCCACTGTTTTAATATGAACTTTTAGTGTCAGAGGACAGCAATACAACAGGGGCAGGTTGGTAGTAAACTTCAATCTTGCAGATGGGCAAGTGTGTAGCCTAACCTCTTCGGCTAATTTCAGTAATGGGGGTTGGGAGCTTAGCCTTTGCGTGTACACAGAAACAACCATTATCTATATACTACAGTCTGGGTAATTTTGGTTCTATTCTGTACTTATTTTAGGCTGTTTGGCTTCCCATTATTCCTGATGATCACTACATTCTGAACGATATTTGTTGGAGGGGAGATGAGAAACCTCAGCTAAAAAAAGGCAAAACAAGGTAAAGACACACTCTTGTTTGACACTGGGGTTTGCTAAGAATGGTTTTTCCAGTACACCATTGCAGAGTAAACATAAGGTGGTAACGAATTCCTGTGGCAAAAGGTGCGGTATAGAAAGAACAGTGGATGGTAAGATCCAGGCTAAGCAACTCATCAACAGACAACACATTAATGCTGTAACAGCCATCAAAAGCTCTGATACCCAATACCTCAGCCCACTGAGTGCTTGGAACAGGGAAATCAGGGACAGATTTAGCCAATCCAGCCTAAAAGGAACATTTTCCAGACTTCCTTAAACATCTGTTCTTTAGTGAGAATACTTAACTCCATCTCACAGCAGATTTCAGTACAAATTCACACTCATCTGCCACATTTGTGTAAGTGTTGTTCCAAAGGACCTCAGTGACCCCTTGCTATCCACAAGAAACATCATTACCAGAATATTTCACAACTGTCTCATCCTAAAGGGTGAAGACCTGCTTCCTGAATCAATGTGGTTTCTGCTGAACCAGAGGCAAAGTGACATGACTTTCACTGTACAAGAGAAACACGGAATGCTTTAATAATTTTAACACAGTCAAGCAGGTTTTGACAATCTTCAGCTATGCAGTGAAATGAAATGCATCTTCTTCAACCAAATTAATCCCAGAAGACTGGCAGTATAGAACGAGTCAGTGCTTCTGATGAATGAGCTGAAACATTAATTCCACTTTCCCACCCACAGTAGCTGCCTGACCTCTTGCTTTTTGTTATTTTCGACTTACATCTGCAGCTGCTTTCCACATTTATCTTTAAATTTATCACAGAAGACTCCAAAAACTCTAAAGTCATGACCTTTATTTCCCCTGCAATGCAAACGAAACCTTGTACAAAAGTCTATGCTTAATTGTCAATTGTGCAATTAGCTGTCATATTTAAAGAGTTTCTTGATTTGTCTTAAAATCACACTATAACCTCAAAATTAATTCCAGGGATTTGATGCATCTTGTAAGGTTACGGATCTGGTCATGGCCTCAAATGATTAAAAATCAGAAAGACAAGTCTAACATCACCATGTTTGAATATACAGACTACAAAATAGAGATTGAGTGCATTATCAAATGTATTTACCAGTTGCTATTTATAGAGTTACATCTTGAATTAGGCATAAATAAAAAAGATGGACATGTTCCAGAGGCAAAGATATAAAAGTACATTTTTTTAATATACGTATCAGATCCACTCAATTGTGCCTATCAAAGTATATGTTCATTCAAACCACTTCAATATAGCCGCCTAGATGTTAATCATGTGCAATGTTAATTTGGAGTGACGGTATTCAGATGTTGATGCTTTTCAACATTTAACTATTTGTTCTGTTATTAAGTGGGAGGTGGATAGGAAAAACACAAGTAGATCCAAATCAAACCTCTCAGGATACCACAAAGCAATTTGCATTAAATGAGTTACTTCTTATCCAATTTCATATCGATGAAAATAGCCACATCTTCACCTCCCCATCAAAAAAAAAGATTATAGAAGTTTTTTAAAAATAGCTGCATCTTAAATGAGAAAAAATACCAAGGAGTCTGTTCAGTATTATATACAGAAACATAAGCCTTAGCTTTATGTTCTTATCCCTTTTCTATTTATGTCATTTAATAACTATTCACTTCAAAACTGGTGCACTTATTTATGGCAAATTTATAGGAAAATAAAAAAAAATCATTACATGTTCATACATAATCCAACCATTCAAAGTGCTCACTTTACTCCAATTCCTACAACTACAGAATAGCTTTAAATAGCTTTAAAAACCAACCTGAAAAATACATAACAAGTTGAGGCTTAGTTTCCTTCTTCAAGGAAGATGATGAGCAGAACTGAAATCTTCAATGGCAAGTTTTGGTACATTCAAAAATAACCAGCCAATCTTCAAAAATCTACCTTTAGAGTGGCAGTACAGATGATACCAATGTGTCAGAGTCAAAGAAAAATTTACTTTGTGTGTTTATACATGTCGCCACATACAACCCTGAGATTCTTTTTTCTTCAGGCATACTTAGAAAATCTATAGAACAGTAACTGTAAACATCAGGAACTATACATTGTAAACAAAGTTCAAATGCAGATATAAATAAATAGCAATAAATAACAATGAGTCCTTAAATGAGTGTAGGTGATGGTAAGGCATAGGAATTGTTCTTGAACCTGGTGGTATGAGCCCTAAGGTACCTGTATCTTCTACCCGATGGCAGTAGCAAAAAAAGAGCACTGCCTGGGCAGTGAGGATCTTTGATGATGGATGCTGCATTTATATGGTAACATTTCATGTAGATGTGCTCAATAGTTATGGGAGTTTTGCCTGTGATGTACTGGGCTGAATCCACTACCTTTTGTAGGGTTTTCCACTCAAAGGCATTGGTGTTCCCATAACAGGCACAGTTGCCACCACACAACTACAGAAGAGTGCCAAGGTTTTTGATGACATACCAAACCTGAGGGAATTAGAGGCACTGCTGTGCTTTCTTCACAATAATATTTATATGATGGGTCCAGAACAGGACCTCTGAGATAGTGACAACCAGGAATTTAAAGCTACTGACCCTCTCCACCTCTGATCCTCCGATGATTACTGGCTCATGGACCTCTGGTCTAGAATCAGTTCCTTCGTCTTGGTGGTGTGCCGTATCTCAAATAATGCTGAGTGGCAGTGCAAGAAGATAGAGCCTAGTGACTCGGTGCCACAATAACCTTTCCCTCAATGTCAGCTCAGCAGAACAAAAGGGCTGATTATTAACTTCAGGAAAGGGGGTGGGGGGGGGGGGGAGGGCACACGCTCCTGTTTACGTCAACAGTGCCAAGGACGATAAGGTCTCACCACACAGATGCCACAGCCAAGAAAGCTTACCAGCACCTCTACTGCCTCAGGAGGCTAAAGTTGTTTGTCATGTCCTCCGCGACCCTCACCAATTTTTATTCAATGTACCATAGAAAACATCCTAAACAGATGTTCCATAGCTTGGTAAAACAACTGCTCTGCTTGTGGCTAAAAAAAAACTACATAGAATTGTGGATGCAGCTCAAACTCATGACGGAAACCAGCCTCCCCTCCACACTTTTCTTTGCCTCAGTACAGCAGTCAGCATAATCAAAGATCCCACCCACCATGGACATTCTCTCTTCTCTCCCCCCCACCACCTATCAGGCAGAAGATGCAAAATTATGAAAGCACATACCAGACTCAAGGATGGTTTGCAGCCCATGGTTACAATACAAGTGAACATTTCCCGAGTACAATAAGATGGAATTTTGACCTTACAAACTACCTTGTTGTGATCTTGAACTTTGCTGTCTATCTGTACTGTACACTCTTAAGGATTCAATCTGTATGTACAGTATGTAAGGCATTTTTCACTGTACTTTAGTTCATGTGAAAATAAACCAGGTGTTTTTGTTAGTTAGAAAATAATAAAACAATCTTTTATCTACAGTAGGATACTTCCATTCAAAAGCATATTGTTTGAATCAAAAAGGTGTTTTTTTGAAACAATCCCCAAAAATTTCTGCATGTTTTTCTGCTTAAAAAGTCCAAAGTCATTCATGATGACATCAACTGACCTTAAAAATTCATTTGATATTTACTTCCTCCATGATGTTGTAAAATGTTTTCTCTTGACCAAATCTCTTTCTAAATTTTGGCCACTTCTGCAGTCAAATTCTTCACAAGGACATTTTCTGTACGTTTTTCAAGAAGTGGTCACCTGCCCCATTAAATTATACATTTAGATTATGTTCAAGTGGCAGTCTATCTATGTGACAATCTTCAAGTTCTTGACTACAGACTACATTGTATCACAGAAATACAATTACAGCTCAATTTCATTTTGCATTTTTGGCAAACACGTATTAAATTGCAATGGTTGAACATTCAAAATTGAAATACCCAAAACCAAGTCCTTACTAAAATCTCCCATTAATAAACTCTAATCGATCTATATCAACGTCTACTGGCTACTGAAAATGCACTTTTAACAATTTTCACATGCTCAGTGCACATTTTCCATTGCTCAATATGGTATCCGAACATCTCCATCGAAAATGTGGTGTTCTTTTGTAGTTCAAATTCTCAGCCACCTCCCTTCAAACATTTTAGATCTTACTAGCACCTGGATCCAAATAAAACTCCTATATCACACAAAAGATTTCTTGGGTGTTGCTTTGATTTACCCTTTTCAATTCAAAGTGTATACAAGTACTGCCATTGGTCACATGACAAATCTCTCCATAGCCCAGTTAAGTATCATGGCAATTTGTGGATCAGGCTGAGAATAGATGAAAGATTTGTATTTATAATACCTTGTATAATATGCAATATACTAAAGTGATTTACAGCTGAAATACCTTTGTAACGTAGTCATTGTTGCAATATAGGACACAGCACACCCTCATCTGGATGGCTTGCTACCATGTCAACATTTGATAAGAATTAATGCCAGGTCATGTACTATCCTCATTCTTGCACGCAGACTGACCCAGAATCCACTGGGGGGGGAGGGGGAAGAGAGACCAGGAGCCAAACCACGTATACAAGGCAGCCTTACTACATTATAATGAACCCATTGTAAAGAATGCTCATTAGGTCAGCACACATTTTAGCCAACCATGGGACAGTCTTGGGTTCAAATCAGAACAACAAGAAATTAAGAAACGTCACTGTTTTAATCAGAAATATTAACAATCAAATGTTCTGTGGCTAGATGTAATTGCACCTCAAATGGGGGAAAACCATTAAAATTAATTGCAAGTTAAATACCTCAAGTATCATTAAACATTTAAGCATTTCCTAGAGACCAAAACACACCAAAGAGGTCAGAATATGCATTGGTTACTTCTAAAAATACATATTCAAGTGACACTGCAAGACATAATCTACCATTTATATATAAAACATATTAGAAGTATTCAGATTAGACAGCATTCTAGAAACAATCAACATCTTTGGCAAATTCCCTGCTTCTGTTCCTCTTTCCACTGGCACTGCCTGATCTGCTGATTATTCCCTAAGCTTCCCATTTTAGATTTCCAACATTGTTTTGCTTTTACATTAAACGTAGAGCCAATTTTAGGTACTTGAAATCCTAATACCCCCAAATCAATATACACAAGGGTCCTAGGAAAGATT
The DNA here is from genome assembly GCF_030144855.1 of Hypanus sabinus. Lineage (NCBI taxonomy): Eukaryota > Metazoa > Chordata > Chondrichthyes > Myliobatiformes > Dasyatidae > Hypanus > Hypanus sabinus. Next base: position 84,981,292 of record NC_082720.1, read on the forward strand.
TTTAAAGTTTTTAGCTACAGATGAGGTGCTGGAGGACTGAAGGAAAGCTAATGTTCCGTTGTTGAAGAAAAGCTCTAATAAACTGGGAAATTACAGGACAATGAACCTATCAACAGTGGGCAAGTTATTGGAAGGTATTCTAAGGGATCAGCTACACAAGTATTTGGATAGACAAGGACTAGTTAGGGATAGACAACATGGTTTTGTGCATGGTAGGTTGTGTCTAATCAATCTTAGTGTTTCGAGGATGTTACCAAGAAAGTTGAAGGAGGAAACACAGTGGATGTTGCCTACAAGAACTCATACAAAGCACTTGATGAGATCTCACATGGGAGGTTTGTCAAAAAGGTTTAGTCACTTGGCATTCAAGATGAGGCAGTAAACTGATTTAGTCATTGGCTATGTTGGAAAAGCCAGAGAGTGGTAGTAGATGGTCCCCTCTCTGACTGGAGGCCTGTGTGTAGAGGAGTGCTGCAGGGATCGGTGCTGGGGCAGTTATTGTTTGTGATCTGGATGATAATGTGGTTAACTGGATCAGCAAATTTGCAGACGACAAAAAGATTGCAATTGTAGTGAACAGTGAGGAAAGCTGTCATAGCTTGAGTGGGATTTGGACTAACTGGAAAAACAGGGTGAAATTTAATGCAGACATGTTGCACTTTTGGAGGACAAAGGAGTGCAAGACGAACATGGTGAGCAGCAGAGCACTGAGGAGTGCAGTAGAACAGAGGGATCTAGGAATACAGATCCGGGGTAGGTTGGCAGGCTAGTTCGGCATGGACTAGATGGGGCTGTTTATGTGCTGTAGTGTTCATTGATTAATTTTAGCCTTTAGGGGAAAAAAAACCCCACAAGCTCTATTAACATTTTTCAACTAAATTCAAAATTAAATACAAATTAGGATCAATGACAGAAAATATACTATTTTTCATCTTAAGGGCAGATATTTCCACATGTAACATCTTATAAAAGAAATTGAGTATCAATTAAAACATTATCCCTGCAATTAAAATGTTTGCAAGAAAAAATAGCTAAATTATGACGTCATTTAAAGTACAGCTGGAGACAGAACACATGTACAAGAAAATGCAAATGTGCATTTTTTCCTTCAATGAGGTCAATCTGTTTGTAAAACCACACCCTCCTTCAAAACAATTACGTAATTCCAAAATATCAGGATGCGAACCCCAGCCCTGGAAATTCTGTCCCTTCAGATTCTTTTCAATGTTGCTTTTGAAAGCAATGATAATGCTGAGCCATCACTACCTTTTGCAGCACATGCTAGATGTTAACCAGTATAAAGAGTGTTGTTTTCCTCATGTCTCTTGAAATCTTTCATTCTTCACCTGCTAATTTCTGACCTAATCAATGGAAACTATTTCAACCCAATTACTCAGTTTGTACTATTCTTTATTTAAAATACTTCCACTGGATCTTCTTGTGACCACTACAAGAACTGTCACATATTTCTCTAGTTTATCCACATAACTCAAGTCTCTCATACTTGCAACCATTCTCATTAAATGTTCTCTACACACCAGGACTGCAAATCATTCCTCCTCATAAGTGCTCAAGGAATTGAGTACAGAGGTTACAATCTCTGTATGAGATGCTGGTTAGGCAAAATTTGGAATATTGCTTTCAATTTTGGCCACCCTGCAATGGGAAAAAAATGGCTTCAGGCTGGAAACTCTGCAGAAGAGATTTATAAGTTTGTTGTTAGGATTCAAGAGTCTGAGTTATGAAGAGCTTGAGGCAACTGGGATTTTATTCCCCATCAGTGGCTAGAAGGAAGGAGCAAACCTACAGAAGTGCATAGAGTTAATCTGCAGTCTTTTTATCCAGCATTGGGGAATAAGAACTAGAAGACATAGTTGCAAGGCATGAATGGAGAGATTTCACAGGAACTGGAGAGGCAGGTATTTGCAACATTTGAAAGGAGCCTGGATAAACACACAGAGGAAAGGTTTAGAGGGGTAGGGGGTGAAACTTCAGCAAATGGACAAGCTCACCTTCGTCAGCATGGATGAGTTGGGCCAAAGGGCCTGTTTCTGCAGTGTAGGATTTTTTAAAAACTGACTGGTCCATGGCTTTCTTGCTCTTGTGCTCTATTTATAAACTAGTACACCTTATAGACATTGGGATATGCTTAGTTTAAAAAGCAACATTTTTAACCCTTCCCAATATTTTCTAAACAATCTACGTGCATGGTGCTAGAAATCTTCAGAATCAGCTTTAATATCACTAGCATATATCAAGAAATGTGTTGTTTTGCAGCAGTAATACATTACAAAGAAAGGTAAAACAAACTAAGGTAGTGTTCATGTCACAAGTTCATTGTCTATTCAGAAATCTGATGACGGAGGAGAAACTGTTCCAGAAACACTGAGCATGTCTTCAGTCCCCTATACCTCCTCCTCTTTGATGGGAGCAATGGGAAGAGAGCATGTCTTGGATGGATATGGATGGATTGGGGGGGGGGGGGGGGTCCTTAATGATGGATGCCACCTTTTCCAGGCATAATTTTTTCTGAAGGTGCCCTGGATGCTGGTGCCAATGATGGAGCTGGCAGACTTCACAACATTCTGCAGCTTTTCCCAATCTTATGCAATGGCCCTGCCATACATGACAGCGATGCAATCAGTTAGAATACTCTCCATGGTACATCTATAGAAATTCTCTTCAAACTCCTAATAATGAATATTGCTGCCATGTGCCTTCTTTGAAATTGCATCAATAACTTCTCAGAGACACCCAGGAAATTGAAACTGCTCGCAGTCCACAATCAATTTCTTGGTCTTATTGACACCGAGTGCAAGGTTGTTGCTACAATGCCATTCAACCAGCAGATCCATCTTGCTTCTATACGTCTCCTTATCACCACCTGAAATTCAGCCAAGAATCGTGGGTATAAAGTAGAGCAATGGGCTAAGCATGCAACCTTGATGTGCGAGTGTTGACTGTCGGCTAGGAGATATTATTTCAGATCCACAGGCTGTGGTTTCCCAGTGAGGAAGTCAAGGATCCAGTTGCAGAGCAGAAAAAAAAAGGCCCAGGTTTTAGAGCTTGTTGATTAGAACTGAGGGTATAATTGTGTTGAATTCTCAGATGTAGACAATAACAGTGGCCTGATGTGGGCATTACTATTATCCGGGTGTTCCAAAGCCAAGAGGAGAGCCAGTGAGTTTGCATTCACTGCAGACCTATTGTAGAGATAGGCAAACTTCAGCAGGTTCAGGTCCTTGCTTAGGCAGGAGTTGATTCGAGTCATGACCAGCCTCTCAAGGCACTTCATCACAATAGACGTGTGTACCACCGGGCAAGAGTTGTTGAGGTAGCTCACTCTGCTCTTCTTGGGCACTGGTATGATTTTGAAACAAACAGAAATCTCCAACTACAGCAGTGAGAGATTGAAGATGACCTGGAACACTCCTGCCAGTTGGCTGGCACAGTTTTTCAGAGCCCTACCAGAAACACCATTAGAGTTTAACCTCTTTTAAACATGTTCTGACATCAGCCAGAGACAGAGATCATAGGTCACCAGATACTGCAGGGATTCGCACAGGTATAATTTTATTCTCCTTTTCAACGCATGCATAAAAAGTGCTGAGCTCATCTGGGAGTGAAGCATAACAACCATTCACGATGTTAGGTTTCGCTTTGTAGAGCGAACCCTATCAGAGCTGACATGCATCTGATTCCATCTCTGACCTCAATCAGAATTGTTTTCTTGCCCTTGTATTCTTTAGAACTTCACCGTCTAACTTATTTTTCTTTGCATTCCTCCAACCAAAATGTAACACTTCAGAGCATAAAGTTTCAACTGCCACTTGCCAGACATTCTAACATTGCCTAATTTTTATTTGTTAGCCATCAAATTCTCTATTAGCAAGTTTGAAAACCACTTCCCAAATTCCCATGTCAACAATATATTAAGTACTGTAATGGCCTTGGTACTAATCCACAGGGAACTCCATCATGTATTTCCCTCCAGCCCAAAACACCCTACAAATCCTACAATCCAAACAACATTCTGCACTGCATTCTCTTCAGCAAAACCAGATCCTTCCTATAACATTGCAACCAGAACTACACACACAATACTCCAAAACCTATCTAATCAGTGTTGCAGCATTACACTCCAACTTTATTCTATATCCTGACCAATGAAAACAAGAATGCCAGATGCGCCATAACCATCTTCTCCCATACACAATTCCGAATACCAAGTCCATTTATCAAACATACAGCGCAAATGGTAAACTCGCCGAACTACATTCTCTCCTACTAGCCCATCCTCACCTTGTGGCAAAATCTACAGGCCACATTACTCTCAGCAGCCACTTCAAATCCCTAAGAATGAAAGTAAATCATCCTCGAATTCCCTAGATGGCCAAAGCAGCAGGTAATTCTGCCCGAGTATTTCAAGATTACACAATTTAAAACTATTAATATTTTTAAGATATTAAATGCACAAGCCTTAAGTTCTTTCCTGAAAAAAATATTCTATGGAATTCTGATCTCGTTATATTACAGCGGTTCTTTAGCACTACTGCTTTCTGTTGTATGCTCCCTCACAAGTAATTTTACACTTTCAAATATCAAATACGGATCCAAATAACACGAAGGTTAAAACTAAGCAAGCGACAGTCACCCGCGTCAAATTTGGGAGACGTCCAAATAATACGAGAGAATCACACCTTTAAATCTAATACCAGTTCCGAACTGGTACTGACGGTGACAGGGTAGTAAGGGCGGGTAGGGGACAGAATGATCCCGAGATCGGTCTGCAATTGTTATGCTGTTGCTCGGAGCGGTGGATTGCAGCCGCGAGAATGGCAGCCCGGAAGGCGCCATTTTAGGTGCACACTTGTAAGGTTTAATTTATGCGGCACAGAAATGCCGGCTCCTAATCTGGGAGCACCGAAAGCAAAATACCCCCAGTCTTTCGAGGGGCCTGGCGGCAGTGTTTAGATACCTTGCTTGCGCAGTAGTAATTTTTTTTTTAAAAAACAGCCTGTGTTTTGGTGTCTGAGCGGCGGCGGCGGCGACATTAGCGGGAGGCTCCGGGACTAGGCCACCCCGGGGGGCCCGGCTGTGGGAAAAGGCAACCCACCCGCACCGGCTCACCTTCTCGCACAGCGTCTTCACTTGGCTCTCGGTCAGTTGCTTGCAGTCGTTCAGCTGTTCGATCCACTGGTCCAGCTCCTTGGTGAACGCCTTCTCGTCCATCGCTCAAACGACGCGCTCGCCGCCGGCTTGCAGCGGGACGACCGATTCACGCTCTGCACGGAGAAAGCCCACAAAGGAGAGTGCCCCCGTCCCCCCTGCTGCTATTTAAAAGTGAGCGCTATGTTTATTTGAAAGCACGCGCTCAGTCGGAGAGGGTCTATAGGATGAGCCGAAGCGGCAGCACTGCCCTTCGCCGCCCGATCCCTCTCCGGCTTCAGCTCCCCGGCCAAGAAAATGGCCGCCCGCCCGCAGTGACATCAGCGCGCAGGCGCACTCGGGCCCGGCCCGGCCCGGCCCGGCCCGGCCCGGCCCGCCTCGGCCGCCCTTCGGCTTCCGGACGGCAGCGCAGCGCAGCGCAGCGCTGGCCGGTCGTTCGTGCATTCCAGGAGCCGGCATCGATGCCAACGAACACACTCATTTTACCCGTCCGCCTCAATATTTCGGGGAATCCCTGTGTTTCTTTGGGAATGATGGCGTTTCTCCTTAAGAGGTTCCAAAAGCCTGAACCCCTCCTGAATTCCCTCAGGGTTCAAAAAACTGTGGCAAAATTTTGGCTTTCAAACGCTTGGCAACCTCACCAAGGGCTTTATATGACGATATTTTTATTTATCGATCAGGAAAAGAATTGCGGGAAATAGACTGCAATGAAGGTTCACTAGATGTGATTCCTGAAATTGAAAGATTAAGCTGACTAGGCCTATACATTCTGGAATTTGCATGAAATTCCTGAGAGGGTTGACAGAATGACGATGCTATTTCCCCTATTTTGTGTTTCTGGAGAAAGAGGTTACATGTCACAAAATAAGTGATTGGCTTGAGAAAAAAGTAACAGAAATGGTGACTGGTCTTTTAAGAAGTATGAGAGAGGGCGTTTCTTTTTGGGGTTGATACTTTTGACAGCAATTCAAAAGCTACAGCGTCTCCACCTTCTGAAATTTGCCCTGTTTATTGCAGCAATTAATTTCACTTTATGTTATTTGGACTTTGCACTGGATGTTGTTTGATGTCACCTTCCATTTTTATGCAGTGATGTCACTGAGGTGTCATAAAAAGAGAAGTAGGATGAGCAGACCATTTGGCTCCTTCATCAAAATCATAACCAATCTTCCACCTCAGTTCCATTTTCCTTCACTGTAGACATATATAACTCTTTGAAATGATGCTTGCATTCTTAGCCCTTTAGCAAAACACCGCAGATATAGGAAAACTAAAGTATAAACAGAAAATTATGTAAGCACTTCACAGTTCAATCAACATCTGTGGTAAAAGAAATAAACCTAATGTTTCAGGTCATTCACTTTTCATTGACTGTGCAACACATTCGTCTTCCTCGGACTTCAAGAGACTACTACTACTTGGATATAGCTTTCTGGTTTATGTCATAAATTTGTGGCAGAAATTGGAAACTTAGTACATGCAGTGTGGAACCATGTGCTGTTGGTTCACTGCTGTAATCCTGCTGTTTGCCAGAGAAGAAAGCCAGACTCTGATGAGAAAGAAAGATTCCTTGAATTGTGAGAAAATGCTGAATGATTTGCATCTTGACACCATTACCTTTCTATAGTCAAATATCATTTCAAAGAACTCGATGCATTTCAAATTAATTGTCTAATAAACTTGCTGCAGGAAACTATGTCTACTAATAAATTTAATATTGTATTTTAAGTTTTTTCCATTCCTCTGTTGTTTTTATTGCTTCCCCTATCAGATGTATCTAACCTTGTAGAAGACTCAATCCTGAGCCAAGAAATTTGTGAGTTGATTTTTTACTTGTGGAAAAATATGTGCATCACTTGACGTTCAGTATTCATCCCTCCAGTAAATGTGACTGCTGTACTATTGAAGCTTTGTCTTAATCTGAGATTTTATCTGCCCATTTCAGTTGCATGCTATTATTTTGAAATACAGAAAGGGATTTCTCCCCAATAATCTCACAAATGCTTACACCTCAACCAATGAACAGACTAAATCCTCCACGGGCACAAATATCTGCTAGTGGGATTTTCAATTTTTCAGTCAGAATCAGGTTTATTATCACCAGCATGTGACGTGAAATTTATTAACTTAGCAGCAGCAGTTCAATACAATCCATAATCTAGCAGAGAAAAATAATTACTATAATAAAAGTAATAAATAAATACATTAATTGTGTATATTGAATAGATTTTACAAAGTGCAAAAAACAGAAATAATGTATATTAAAAAAAAAGTGAGGTAGTGTCCAAAGATTCAATGTCCATTTAGGAATTGGATGGTTGAGGAGAAGAAGCTGTTCCTGAATCGCTGAGTGTGTACCTTCAGGGTTCTGTATCTCCTACCTGATGGTAACAGTGAGAAAAGTGCATGCCCTGGGTGCTGGAGGTCTTTAATAATGGACGCTGTCTTTCTGAGACACAACTTCCTAAAGATGTCCTGGGTACTTCAGAGACTAGTACCCAAGATGGAGCTGACTAGATTTACAACCTTCTGCAGCTTCTTTCAGTCCTGTGCAGTAACCCCTCCATACTGGACAGTGATGCAGCATGTCAGAATGCTCTCCACGGTACAACTATAGAAGTTTTTGAGTGTATTTGTTGACATGCCAAAACTCTTCAAACTCCTAATAAAGTATAACCTCTGTATGACTACATCAATATGTTGGGACCAGGTTAGATCCTCAGAGATCTTGACATCCAGGAACTTGAAGCTACTCACTCGCTCCACTTCTGATCCCCCTATGAGGATTGGTATGTGTTCCTTCGTCCTACCCTTCCTGAAGTCCACAATCAGCTCTTTCATTTTATTGACTTTGAGTGTCAGGTTGTTGCTGTGGCACCATTCCACTAGTTGGCATCTCTCTCCTGTACGCCCTCTCGTCACCCCCTGAGATTGTACCAACAATGGTTGTATCATCAGCAAATTTATAAATGGTATTTAAGCTATGCCTAGCCACACAGTCATGTGTATATAGGGAGTAGAGCAGTGGGCTAAGCACACACCCCTGAGGTGTGCCAGAGTTGATCGTCAGCGAGAAGGAGATGTTATCACCAATCCACGCAGACTGTGGTCTTCCGGTTAGGAAGTCGAGGATCCAATTGCAGAGGGAGGTACAGAGGCCCAGGTTCTGCAATTTCTCAATCAGGATTGTGGGAATAATGGTATTAAATACTGAGCTATAGTTGATGAACAGCATCGCAACATAGGTGTTTGTGTTGTCAAAGTGATCTAAAGCCGTGTGGAGAGCCATTGAGATTGCATCTGCTGTTGATTTATTGAGGTGATAGGCAAATTGCAAAGGGTCCAGGTCCTTGCAGAGGCAGGAGTTCAGTCTAGTCATGACCAACCTTTCAAAGCATTTAATTTCATCACTGTAGATGTGAGTGCTACCAGGCAATAGTCATTAAGGCAGCCCACATTATTCTTCTTAGGCACTGGTACAATTGCTGCCTTTTTGAAGTAAGTGAGGACTTCCACCCATAACAGTGAGAGGCTGAAAATGTATTTGAATACTCCTGCTAGTTGGTTGGCACAGGTTTTCAGAGCCTTACCAAGTACCCCATCGGGACCTTCCGCAGTGCGAGAGTTTAAAGACAGAGTAACATCGGCCTCTGAGACTGAGATCACAGGGTCACCAGGTGCAGCAGGGATCTTCACAGCTGTAGTTGTGTTCTCCCTTTCAAAGCGGGCATAGAAGGTGTTGAGTTCATCTGGTAGTGAAGCATCGCTGCCATTCATGCTATTGGGTTTCACTTTATAGGAAGTAATGTCTTGTAGACCCTGCCAGAGTTTCCATGCATCTGATGTCACCTCCAACCTTGTTCAAAATTGTCTCTTCGCCCTTGAAATAGCCCTCCACAAATCACACCTGGTTTTCTGGTACAGGCCTGGGTTGCCAGACTTAAATGCCACAGATCTAGCCTTCAGCAGACAATGTACCACCTGGTTCATCCATGGCTTTTGGTTTGGGAATGTACAGTAAGTCTTTGTGGGCACAAACTTATCCACACAGGTTTTAATGAAGTCAGTAACAACTGCAGCATACTCATCCAGGTTTGAAGATGAATCCCTGAATACAGTCCAGTCCACTGATTGAAAGCAGTGCTGTAGGCCCTCCTGTGCTTCCCTTGTCCATACCCTCTTGGTCCTCACTGCTGGTGCTGCAGTCTTCAGTCTCTGCCTATACCCCGGGAGTAGAAGTACAGTGAGGTGATCAGACTTCCCCAAGTGAGGGCTTGGAGTAGGTAGGCATTCTTGATGGTGGTGTAGCAATGGTCCGGTGTTTTGTTTCCTCTGTTATTGCAAGTGATCTGTTGAAGGTAGTTGCATATTGATTATTTTCAGACTGGCCTGGTTAAAATCTCCCAAAACGATGGTGAAGGTGTTAGGGTGAGCTGTTTCGTGCATGTTGATCCCATTACTCAGATCATCTAAAGCCTGCTTGACATTGGCCTGAGGTGGAATGTAAACTGCTACCAGAATGACCCCAGAGGACTTCCGTGTTAGGTAAAAAAGATGATACTTTAACTGCTAGATATTCCAGGTCTGTTAAGCAGAATTGAGACAGCACTGTCTCTTTTGTGCACCAAAAAGAGTTGATCATGAGGCATACTCTTCCACCTCTGCTTTTGAGGACTCTATAGATCGACCCTGGCGGTGTATAGCAAACCCGTCGATCTGGATCGCTGCATCCGGTACGGAAGGGGTTAACCATGATTCCATGAAACTAAGGACACACACGGTCCTAATGTCCCTCTGATTCAGCACCCCGGCTCTGAGATCATCGCTTTTATTCACCAGAGACTGCACGTCCGCCAGCAAGATAGTCGGTATAGGGAGTTTAAAACCCCGTTTCCTTAAACTCACTTGTAACCCTGATCTACACCCGCGGTTCCTCCGTGGGCACTTCCGACCACAACCGGCGTTGTTTCCGTTGGGTTTAAGCAGCGATTGTTCGCTTAAACGCATTAAGACATCTTTGTTGACTGTACTGACCTTGGAACCAGGTGTGCGTTTTAGCTGTATCAGGCTGAAATGGGAATATTTGATCGTATCCATTGAGAGTACTGTTGCTGCTAGGCTCCCAAATTGGTAACTATAATCCAACAGTATCTTTAAATAATTGTAAAATGGTTTCACACCTGAGGTTATGAAAAGAAACCTATTAATGCATTACTTTTCAATCCAATCTTTATTTTCCTTTGTGTATTTGATTAACCTGCTCTAATTAATCACTCACATCTTTAATCCTTACATGAATTTAGTTATGAAAATAGACTTTTCATCCACCGATTCACGGAGACCTCAGGTGCTTCGTTCACCTGCTAGAAAATTAATACTCAATTTGCTTTTTAAACTGAAAAATTGAAAGTGAAAAAAACCTGTTCTATTCTGCTCGAACTAACCAGCGAAATGGCCCGTATTTATCTCAGAGGAGAATTGCTAGGCATTTCCTTTGTTTACAATTAAAATGATTTATCTTATTAAATGAATACAGAACAAAAATACTTGAACAGCTTGCTGAATTTCCCAAATATGCATTCAATCTTAGCTGTACCAGAAACTCTCATTTTGCCAGGTAATAAAAACATCATTTTATTTATTTAATCTCTTTAAATCAGATACCATACTGGATACAACAGTATATTCTCTGCAGTGTGTGCTTCAATTCCTGTGATCATCTAATACAGGAAAATACATTGCATTATAAGCATAAAGCTGTAATTTATCTCAGGGGTCCACGTGACAGGCATAAGTCTATTCGGGTTGGTCTTTCACCAGAACAAGCTGGCCGTAAAACTACAAAAATTATTGTCCATTGTAAGGTTAGAATCTAACTTTCCCAAAGTGGATAATATTTCTCTAGGAGCAATGAGAGTTCCTAAGGGGGGGGGGGATGATAAAAATAAAACAGGTGTTGGAGGGGAGTGCTTGATAGCAAGGGGTGCATCTGAGGAATTAATTAAAGCAACTAACTTTTTATAAGCATTTGATCCTCGATGCCTTATCATTGATTACAATGACCAGGTAAGCACCTCATCACCTGCTAATCCACCGTTCTCTTAGACTTTGCTCAAAGCGCGTTATAGGTGTTGAAAAACCACGTGACACTTCTGTACTTAGTGTATCATAGGAAATCTGCACAGATGAACGTGTAAAGTTATTTACAAATTCTTTCTGTGCTCTTTTTATGATTCAGCTCAGGGTATTCACTTACATACGTCCAAACAAAGGAGACACGTGTGTTCAAGGCCACAAGAAAAAACACTTCATTAGAACTGGTACAAATGCAATACAGAAAAGAAAATATAACAAATATCTGCAGTAGTGGCAGTACAGAAATCAAAATAATACTCATCATTCACAAACCAAGCTGATCTGGAGAGGACCACAGACCCAACAATCTCACACACAGCCTGCTTTTCTTCTTTCTTTAACTCTCTCTCTCTCTCTTTACCTCTATCTATCTCTCTCTTTCTCTCTTTCCCTATCTCAGCACCCACCATGATCCACCCTTAGACAAAACTCTCTTTCCCACTGCACAAAGAAGGTGCCCCCTTTTATACACTTTAAAACCCCTTACACCGGTACTTCTCCATGCATTTGATACCTCACCTGCACAATGACCTCACTATCCCCAGAAAAACATGATTTTCACCATTTTCCACTGTTACGGCTGTAGACGTGTACTTACTTGACTTTCTCAAAACATTGCCCTGGGCTAGTTCTCTTGTACTTGCTCAAACAATCCCACTCCACGCTAACAACATTTTGTCTCACAGATTTCCATTTTATTTAGCATATACCGAGGGAGAATCACATTTAACTTTTTCCTTACATCAAGTTATTTCTGGACCTGGCCTGCTCACCATAGCCATAGTGTTAGCTAGTACAATTTCCCATATTCTAATCCATGCAATTCCTGTGAAATAGGGGATTGCATTCAATGAGGTAATGTTCAGAATCTACCCTTTCAAATGGCCTTCACTGCGTTTGAAAAGTCCTTGGATACTTGAAGAGAATACATGCTGATAAAGCAAAAAAGAACTTGGTTTATTTTCAGTTACTTTGTGAAAGCCTTCAGAAATGGAAACCATGTCAAAACATATTTGTCATGGATAAAATGGATTCAACAGTGGCTAGATGGGAGATGCCAGAGAGTAGTGGTGGATAATTGTTTATCAGGATGGAGGCCGGTGACTAGCGGGGTGCCTCAGGGGTCTGTTTTGGGCCCAGTGTTGTTTGTAATATACATAAATGATCTGGATGATGGGGTGGTAAACTGGATTAGTAAGTATGCCGATGATACTAAGGTAGGAGGTGTTGTGGATAATGAGGTGGGTTTTCAAAGCTTGCAGGGAGATTTATGCCGGTTAGAAGAATGGGCTGAACGTTGGCAGATGAAGTTTAATGCTGAGAAGTGTGAGGTTCTACATTTTGGCAGGAATAATCCAAATAGAACATACAGGGTAAATGGTAGGGCATTGAGGAATGCAGAGTAACAGAGAGATTTAGGAATAACAGTGCATAGTTTCCTGAAGGTGGAGTCTCATGTAGATAGGGTCGTGAAGAAGGCTTTTGGAATGCTGGTCTTTATAAATCAAAACATTGAGTACAGAAGTTGGGATGTAATGTTAAAATTGTACAAGGCATTGGTAAGGCCAAATTTGGAATATTGTGTACAGTTCTGGTCACCGAATTATAGGAAAGATATCAATAAATTAGAGAGAGTGCAGAGACGATTTACTAGGATGTTACCTGGGTTTCAGCACTTAAGTTACAGAGAAAGGTTGACCAAGTTAGGTCTCTATTCATTGGAGCGTAGAAGGTGGAGGGGGGATTTGATCGAGGTATTTAAAATTTTGAGAGGGATAGATAGAGTTGACGTGAATAGGCTGTTTCCATTGAGAGTAAGGGAGATTCAAACGAGACGACATGATTTGAGAGTTAGGGGGCAGAAGTTTAAGGGAAACACAAGGGGGTATTTCTTTACTCAGAGAGTGATAGCTGTGTGGAATGAGCTTCCTGTAGAAGTAGTAGAGGCCAGTTCAGTTGTGTCATTTAAGGTAAAATTGGATAGGTATATGGACAGGAAAGGAGTGGAGGGTTATGGGCTGAGTGCGGGTTGGTGGGACTAGGTGAGGTTAAGAGTTCGGCACGGACTAGGAGGGCCGAGATGGCCTGTTTCCGTGCTGTGATTGTTATATGGTTATATGTTATATCACCTGAAAACAAGGTATTGATGGTTTGCTTGCTTCACACAACACTTCATTGCTCGTTGTTAAATCTAGAAAGCCCAATATATCTGATTCTGATTCTGCTAGGAACTGATTCTGCTAGGAGTAAAGGAGGTTCTGGGTATGGTTTTGCAAAAGTCACCAGACCAAACAATTAAAGCGATTCCCCTCAGCAACAACTCATTTCAAAGATGAATAGATGAAACATAGAAACATAGAAAATAGGTACAGGAGTAGGCCATTTGGCCCTTCGAGCCTGCGCCGCCATTCAGTATGATCATGGCTGATCATCCAACTCAGAACCCTGTACCTGCTTTCTCTCCATACCCACTGATCCCTTTAGCCACAAGGGCCATATCTAACTTCCTCTTAAATATAGCCAATGAACCGGCCACAACTGTTTCCTGTGGCAGAGAATTCCACAGATTCACCACTCTCTGTGTGAAGAAGTTTTTCCTCATCTCGGTCCTAAAAGGCTTCCCCTTTATCCTTAAACTGTGACCCCTTGTTCTGGACTTCCCCAACATCGAAAACAATCTTCCTGCATCTAGCCTGTCCAATCCCTTTAGAATTTTATACGTTTCAATAAGATCCCCCCTCAATCTTCTAAATTCCAGTGAGTATAAGCCTAGACGATCCAATCTTTCTTCATATGAAAGTCCTGCCATCCCAGGAATCAATCTGGTGAACCTTCTCTGTACTCCCTCAATGGCAAGAATGTCTTTCCTCAGATTAGGGAACCAAAACTGCACACAATATTCTAGGTGCGGTCTCACCAAGGCCTTGTACAACTGCAGTAGAACCTCCCTGCTCCTGTACTCAAATCCTTTTGCTATGAATGCCAACATACCATTTGCCTTTTTCACCGCCTGCTGTACCTACATGCCCACCTTCAATGACTGGTGTACAATGACACCCAGGTCTCGTTGCACCTCCCCTTTACCTAATTGGCCACCGTTCAGATAATAATCTGTTTTCCTGTTCTTGCAACCAAAGTGGATAACCTCACATTTATCCACATTAAATTGCATCTGCCATGAATTTGCCCACTCACCTAACCTATCCAAGTCACCCTGCATCCTCTTAGCATCCTCATCACAGCTAACACCACCGCCCAGCTTCGTGTCATCCGCAAACTTGGGGATGCTGCATTTAATTCCATCATCTAAATCATTAATATATATTGTAAACAACTGGGGTCCCAGCACTGAGCCTTGCGGTACCCCACTAGTCACTGCCTGCCATTCTTAAAAGGTCCCGTTTACTCCCACTCTTTGCTTCCTGTCTGCCAACCAATTCTCTATCCACATCAATACCATACCTTCAACACCGTGTGCTTTAAGTTTGCACACTAATCTCCTGTGTGGGACCTTGTCAAAAGCCTTTTGAAAATCTAAATATACCACATCCACTGGGTCTCCCCTATCCACTCTACTAGTTACATCTTCAAAAAATTCTATAAGATTCGTCAGACATGATTTTCCTTTCACAAATCCATGCTGACTTTGTCCGATGATTTGAAATGTTTGAGAATATGGAAAACACTTTGTGAAACATACTTAGGGCAACAGGATTTGCTCTGCAGTTAGATGAGTCAACTTTGCCAGACAATGAATCTTTGGTTCTTGATTTTGTTCACTTCATAAAATGTGAAAGTGGGGTTCAAGAGTTGTTATTTGTGAGGAGACTAGAAACAGATATAAAGGGGGGTGTCAATATTTTGGGTCATTGAGCAATTTTTCAAGGACAACCTGCTCAATAACACTCTTGCTTGTGCAACAGATGGGGCACCATCATTGACAGGATGCCACCATGGGGTTATTACTTTTTTGAAAAGAATCTGTAGCTAACATATTTACCATTCATTGTGTAATTCGCAAACAACATCTTGTCACAAAAAAGCGATTGGCTGCACGTATCGTTAAATACTGTTATCACAGTGGTAGATAAAATCAACAGCTTGCACTTCTTATCGAGCTGCCCTGGCTTTCGAATACAGCTGGGGTGCAACATCCATGGTTGACACCAACCAAAGGAGGGCCTCCAAATAAAGTCAAGTGCCATGCTCTCAATTCTCGACTATTTTGAGAGCTCTGTACAGAGAATGATGAGCAGTTTGAATGCTTATTACTGCACACAGAAGTCAGATTGCTCTCAAAAGGAAACTGCTTGACATGCTTTTATGCACTTAATGCAACTGTGATAAAATTATTTTAAGAATCAAATGCTTCATTCAGTAATCAACTCAAGAATATTAGTCATTGAATTGCTTATTTGTCAGAATTACTCAAAAATGTTAATGAAATAAATCTTCAATTGCAAGGAAATAATGTGAACCTTATCAAAGTCAAACCAGTCATCTCCACACTACTGTCCAAGTGATCCCTATTTAAGTGCGACCACAACCTTTTCCAATTTCTGAGTCTCTCTGGGTTGGAGGAGAAATAAAAAATACCAGATGATGACCTTCAAATATACTGTGCCCTCAGAATACAGGCAGATGATGGGACAAAATTGTAGTTAGTGGAATAAGTTGGAAGTGTAACATGGGGGCAAAATTGAGTGTGTTATATTTGAAAGCACACAGCATATGGAATAAGGTAGATGATCTTGAAGCACAGTTGAAGTTTGATAGGTATGACATTGTGGACATCACCAAGTCATGGCTGAAAGAAGACCATTGTTGGGAGCTAATCGTCCAAGGATAATTAGTACTTTGCATGGAAAGGACAGGCAGGTAGGCAGGGGATAGGATGGCTCTGTTGGAAAAAATCAAATCAGGTGCTTAGAAAGAAGTGATATAGGATTGAAAGATGTTAAATCCTTGCAGGTAGAGTTAAGAAAATGCAAGGATAAAAAAAAACTCTGATGGGAATTATATAGAGGCCCCCGAACAATACCCAGGATGTGAGATATAACTTACAACAGGAGATAGAAAAGTAATGTAATAAGGGCAATGTTACGATATTAATGGAGAGTTTCAATAGGCAGGTAAATCTGGAAATTCAGGTTGGTGCTGTATCCTAAGAGAGATACCATTTGTAGATACCATTTTAGAGCAACTTGTGCTTGAGCCCATTAGAGGAAAGGTAATTCTGTATTGGGTGTGCATAATGAACCAGATTTTCTTAGGGAACTTAAGGCAAAGGAACCCTTAGGAAAGCAGTCATAGAATTCACTCTGCAGTTTGAGAGCGAGAAGCAAAAGCCAGATATATCAGCATTACAGTGGAGTAAAGGAAATTCCAGCCACATGAGAGAAGAGCTGACCAAGGTTGACTGGAATGGGACACTAGCAGGGATGATGGTAGAACAGCAATAGCTGGAGTTTCTGGTGAAAATTCAGAAGGTGCAGGACAGATACATCCCAAAGGTGAAGAAGTATTCTAAAGGGAGGATGAGGGAACTGTGGCTGAAAAGGGAAGTCAAAGTCAGCATAAAAGCAAAAGAGAGGACATACAATATAATAAAAATTAATAGGAAGTTAGATTGGAAAGTTTTTAAAAAAACCAACAGAAGGTAACGAAAAAAACCATAAGGCGAAAAAAGATGAAATATGAAGATAAACTAGACAATAATATAAAAGAGGATACCAAACATTTTTTCAGATACAGTATACAAAGAGCAAAAGAGAGATAAGAATGGATATTGGACCACTGGAAAAAGATGAAATAGTAGACGAACTTACTAAATATTTTGCATGCCTTCACTGTAGAAAACACTAGCAATGTGCCAGAAGTTTGAGAGTGTCAGGAGGCAGAAGTGAGTGTAGTTGCTATTACTAAGGAGAAGGAGCTTGGGAAGCTGAAAGGTCTGTAGGTAGATAAGTCACCCAGACCTGATGGACTACACTCCAGGGTTCTGAAAGAGGTAGCTGAAGAGATTGTGGAAACATTAGTGGTGATCTTTCAAGGATCACTAGAATCTGGAATGGTTCCAGAGGAAAGGAAAAGTGCAAATGTCACTCCACTCTTTAAGAAGGCAGGGAGGCAGAAGAAAGGTTAGCCTGACTTCAGTGGTTGGTAAGATTTTGGAATCCGTTATTGAGGACGAGTTTTTAGGGTACTTGGAGGCACATGATAAAATAGGCCAAAGTCAGCATGGTTTGCTTAAGGGGAAACCTTTCCTGACATATCTGTTGGAATTCTTTCAGGAAATAACAGGCAGGATAGACAAAGAAGAGTGGATGCTATCTACTTGGATTTTCATAAGGCTTTTGACAAGGTGCTGCACATGAGGCTGCTTAAGAAGATAAGAGCCCATAGTATTCCAGGAAGATACTCTCATGAAGATTTGGACTACTTCTTTTAACATTATATATCAATGATTTGGATGGTGGATTTGGTAGCTTTGTGGCCAAGTTTGCAGATTATACAAACTTGTGTGTCATGGGAGATGGAGGATTGAAAGTAGTGAGCTGGCTGATGGTTATGTGCCCAGAAACCCGAGTTCTTTGGGCACAGAGCTCAGAAGAAGCGACACAACAGACTTTTAACATCATAAATCAGCGAGTTGTTTTGTTATGTCTCCCCTCTCACCGTGAAACAGGGACACCTCTTTTTCCCTTATTAGAGAGAGAGAGAGAGAGAGAGAGAGAGCCTGTGATATGTTGAATTACCTGGTGAACGAGTAGTCTTTGGGGTACTGCAAATCTGTGACTTGATTGATGCTTTCTGCATGCTTGCGTACTCAGTGGGGATGCCAATACTTTTATGCTGGTTGGAGAGGGAGGGGGTTGTTGCTTAGCTGCTGCTTATATGTGGGAGGGAGGGGAGCTGGGGGGGGGGCTTAGGGCTTCCAACAGTTAACTGTCAATCATTCTTTGGGGCACTCCTCTGTTTTTGTGGATGTTTGCGAAGAATAAGAATTTCAGGATGTATATTGTATACATTTCTCTGACAAATGTACCTTTTGAAGCCTATTGATAGGTGGAGGATCAGGTAGTGCTGAGGAAGCAGGGAGTCTGCAGGAGGACTTACAAAGATTGGGAGAATGGGCAAAGAAGTGGCAAATGGAATATTGTGTAGGGAAGTGTGTAATCATGCATTATGGTAGAACAAATAAAGGCATAGAGTATTTTCTAAATGGGGAAAAATTCAAAAATCAGAGGTGCAAAGGGACTTGAGAGTCCTTGTGCAGGATTCCCTAAGGGTTAACTTGCAGCTTGAGTTGGTTGGAAAGGAACACAAACACAAGTTAGCATTCATTTCGAGAGGACTAGAATATAAGAACAAAGTTGTAATGCTGATGCTTTTTGAGGCATTGATCAGAGCACACTTGGTGTATTGTGAGCAGTTTGGGGCACCTTACCTAAGAAGAGATATGCTAGAATTGGAGAGGGTCCAGAGGAGGTTCATAAGAATGATTCCTGGAAGAAAAGGGTTAATGTACTATTAGTGTTTGACAGCTCTGGGCCTGTACTCACTGGGATTTAGTAGAATGAGGGGGAGCCTTTTGAAACCTTTCAAATATTGAAAGGCCTAGATAGAGTGGACATGGAGAGGATGTTTCCTATAGTGGGTGTCCTGGGACTCGGGGCGTAGCCTCAGAATAGAGAGACATCATTTAGAACAGACATGCGAAAGAATTTCCTTAGTCAGAGGGCGATGAATCTGTGGAATTTATTGCCGTGGATAGTTGTGGAGGCCAGTCATTGAGTATATTTTAAAACAGAGTTTTTTTAGGTTCTTGATTAGTCAAGGTGTCAAAGGTTATGGGGAAAGGCAGAGAATGGGGTTGGGAGGGATAATAATTTAGCCATGATGGAGTGATGGAGCAGGCTCGAGTGGCCTAATTCTGTTCCTATCTCTTATGGTCATATATTTTCTCAATTCAAACTCCAGGTTGGGTACTAAATCAATTCCTGAACACTTAAAGAGTAACTAACAGGAAAAATTGAGGAGGAACTAATATTACTACAAAACGATTCTGAACTGAAGCCAAAGTTCAAAAAATCATATCAAGACTTTTGGTTGCAAATAGAAATTTCTGAACACTATCTTGCACTGTATCAAAAAGTCAAGATGTTCCTTATCGCTTTTCCAACATCATATTTAGTGGAGTGTGGTTTCAATGCAGTCATCCAACCTCTTTCAAAGCAATGAAGCAGCTTGCAAATGACTGAATGTTGGGAACTGAGACTCTTTCTGAGTGATATTCTGCCTGATGTCGGAAAGCTGATATCACTGCACCAAGCCCATCCATTTCATAGAAAGGTAAAAAAGCAATGAAATACCACTAATGTACACTCCAATATTGTTGATGAAAATTATTCACTGTAATTAAATAAATTATTTTAATTGTCGCTTTAAATAGATTTGGACAATTTTTGCAATTAATTATCACTGCTTTGAATTTTACAGTTCCTATTTTCTTTCACTATTTCAAATTAATTCCAATTTTCTTTCAATTATAAATTCTTTATAGTTTTTACGTAATGATCAGATAGTGAGAGGATGTGGTCTGAGAGACAAGGGGGTGGTAACACAAAAAGTCTGAGAGCCACTGGGTTAGATTGAATGGTGCTACATTGCCTCGCCTATAAGCAAAAAGCTACATAGGTTAACCAATTAACCGATAAGCTACATAGGACAACGTGCAGTAAACTGTCTGTATAACAGTCAGTTTGCAGCACCATGTACTAGTTATTTTCAATGCAAGAATTATATCTTGCCAGTGGAGTCATTTGCTTGAAAACTGCTAAAAAAACTCATTAGAAAGTTGATTGTTTCAGGATGAACAGTTACCTGTGTTACTCTACAGGAATATTGCCACGTACTTATTTATCTCATAAGGAATAATCAGCATGATGGCATTGGACATAGGACATTTAAACTAATGTGGCAGGGGGATGGGAACAACAGCAGAGAGTCAGAGGGGTGTAAAATGAGGATAGAGGCAAAAAGTAGTAAGGTGAAAAGTAAAAGTGGCAAGCAGGCAAATCCAGGGCAAAAAGCAAAAAGAGACACTTTTCAACATGATTGTATAAGGGCTAAGAGTGTTGTAAAAACAAGCCTGAAGGCTTTGTGTGTCAATGCGAGGAGCATTCGTAACAAGGTGGATGAATTGAATGTGCAGATAGTTATTCATGAATATGATATAGTTGGGATCACAGAGACATGGCTCCAGGGTGATCAAGGATGGGAGCTCAACATCCAGGGATATTCAATATTCAGGAGGGATAGACAGGAAAGAAAAGGAGGTGGGGTAGCATTGCTGGTTAGAGAGGAGATTAACGCAATAGAAAGGAAGGACATTAGCCTGGAGGATATGGAATTGATATGGGTACAGCTGCATAACACTATGGGGCAGAAAATGCTGGTGGGAGTTGTGTACAGGTCACAGGTGTTAGCTGTGAGGAGGATGCTAAGAGGATGCAGGGTAACTAGGATAGGTTAAGTGAGTGGGCAAATTCATGGCAGATGCAATTTAATGTGGATAAATGTGAGGTTATCCACTTTGGTTGCAAGAACAGGAAAACAGATTATTATCTGAACGGTGGCCGATTAGGAAAAGGGGAGATGCAATGAGACCAAGGTGGGCATGCAGGTACAGCAGGCGGTGAAAAAGGCAAATGGTATGTTGGCATTCATAGCAAAAGGGTTTGAGTACAGAAGCAGGGAGGTTCTACTGCAGTTGTACAAGGCCTTGGTGAGACCACACCTAGAATATTGTGTGCAGTTTTGGTCCCCTAATCTGAGAAAAGACATTCTTGCCATAGAGGGAGTACAGAGAAGGTCTCTCTGTACTCAAGTCAGAATGCTGTCCACGGTACAACTATAGAAGTTTTTGAATGTATTTTGAGATTTAGATGTCATGCTAAATCTTCATAACTACTAAGGAAGTAGAGGCGCTGTCATTGCACTGACGTGCTGAGCCCAGGATAGGTTCTCTGAAATGATAACACCGAGGAATTTAAAGTTCTCCATCTCTGATCCCATAATGAGGACTGGCTCATAGATCTCTGGTTTCCTTCTCCTGAGGTCAAAAATCAGCTCCTTGGTCTTGCTGACATTGAGTGAAAGGTTGTTGTTGTGGCACCACTCAGCCAGGTTTTCAATATGACAGTGGTGATGTCAGCAAACTTGAATTTGGCATTGGAGCTGTGCTTAGCCACACAGTCATTAGTATAAAGCGAGCAGGATAGGGGACTAAGCACACAGCCTTATGGAGCACCTGTACAAGTGGAGACTGTGGAGGAGATGGTGTTGCCAATCCCAACCGACGGGCCTGCTGGTGAGGAGATTGAAGATCCATTTCTCCTTGTGCAAGTGGATCCAAGGTCTTGAAGCTCATTGGTCAATTTTGAGGGGCTGATAGTACTGAATGTTGGGCTGTTCGATAAAGAGCATTCTGATTTGTGCATCTTCGCATTCCAGATGTTCCATTGGCTGTGTGAAGAGCCAATGAGAGGCATCTGCTGTGGACCTGTTGTGCAGGATGCAAACTGGAGTGGATCCAAGTTGCTTCTCAGGGCAGAGTTGATACGCTTCATCACCAGCCTCTTAAAACACTTCATCACTGTGGATGTAAGTGCTACTGGATGATAATCATTGAGGCAGGTTACCACACTCTTCTTAGTTACTGGTATATTTGAAACCTGCTTGAAACAGTCTGGGTATCTCAGACTGCTGAAGTGAAGCGGTAAAGATCTCAGTGAACACTCCAGTCAGCTGATCAGTACTTGGCCAGGTACCCCATCTGGCTAGGAAGCTTTTTGTGGGTTCACCCTCCTGAGGGATGCTCGCATGCTGGCTTCAGAGAATGAAATCCCAAGATCACCAGGGACTCTAGGAGTTGTGATGGTTCCTCCATGTTTTGAAGGTCAAAGTGAGTATAGAAGGTATTGAGCTTATCTAGAAGTGAAGCCCACCGTTGTCACTTGATTTTACTTCATAAGAGGTGACAGCATTCGAACATCCTTCATTGATTCAAGTTTAGTCTGGAATTGCCACTTCACCCATAAGATGGCTTTCTGGAGATCGTACCTGGACTTTCTCAGTCGCCAAACTTGAATGCCTTTGATCTAGCAGTCAGCAGATTGTAAATTTCACAGTTCATCCAGAGCTTCTGGTTGGGGAAGACTCTGAGTGATTTTGTGGGGGTACACCTGTCTACAACCGCATTTATAAAGTCCGTGACAACCGTGGTGTATTCATTCAGAACCACGGACGAGTCCTTGAACACAGTCCTAGTCTACTGACTCACAACAGTCTGTAGCTGCTCCATGGCCTCCCACAGACAACCCTTTGTTGTCCTTATTGCTGGAGGCTTGAAATAAGCAACGTAAAACAAATATAAAAGATAAATTTAGTTGAACTAAATAATACCAGATGATCCTTCGATCAATATTTAGATTTCTCTATGACATTACACAGTGCATATAGACAGCAACACCACGTGTGTGTTATTGTAGATGCCAAACACAAGGCTTTCCTCATCTTTCATCAGTTAACCTTTCACATGTTATTATATAGCCTCTCCTTAAATGTACCAATGACATTTGCCTTAATTAATCATACCAGTATACTTTTTTCAAAGAAGTTTCTTCTCAATTCCTTGCTGGATTTATTAGAGACCACTTGGCAGTTAAGTCTTCAGTTGCACTCTCCTCGGTAGGCCTATTTCTAAATCACTTCGTTATACAAGATGTCAATGGGGGAGATGGTTGGAATCTTAACAGAAATCATTGCACTTTCCAAAGTCGTGGCAAGAACTCATAAGACTGAATTATGGCCATTGTTGTTCCTTTGTTTTAGAAATGCACAGGAAATATCTAGGAAGTTATAGGCTTTTGGGCCTTACATTAGTGGTAGGGAAATTACAAGAGAAGATTTCTAGTGACAGGAATTAATCAGGTTTCAAAAGGCATGAATTTAGTAGAAGCACTAAGTTTCTAGGCGTGTACATAATGGACGATCTCATCTAGTCCCTCAACACCTCCTCTTTGGTCGAAAGAGCACAGCAGCGTCTCCACTTTCTGAGGCTATTGAGATGTGAGACTCCCCCTTCCAATCTTAGTCACTTTTTTCAGGAGTGCCATCGAGAGTGGATTGACCAACTGCACTACTGTCTGGTATAGAATTAGATTTAAATCTTACATCCATCCCACAACTTGAAGGAATAAAACTCTTTGAGTTATGACTCCGTTGCAATGTACAGACATGTGAATTTATAAGTCTAATGCTTGTAGAAAGAAGCTGCCCTGTAGCCTGTTGGTCCTGGCTTTAATACTGTGGTACCATTTGCCAGACGGAAACAGCTGACACAGTTTGTGGTTGGGGTGACTGGCATTCCCGATGATCTTCCAGGCCTTCTTTATGCACCTGCTGCTGTAAATCTCCACAATGGAGGGAAGTTCAAATCCACAGATGTGCTTGGCTGTCCAAATCACTCTCTGCAGTGCCCAGCGATCAACGTTGGTGCCGTTCCCATACCAGGCGGTGATACAGCGAGTCAGCATGCTCTCAGTGGTGTCCCTGTAGAAGGTCTTGAGGATCTGGGGGCTCATGCTGAACTTCTTCAGTCACCCGAGGTGGAAGAGACGCTGTTGTGCTTTCTTTTGCCGCACGGACAGTGGGTACAGTCAGGTGAGATCATTGGTGATGTGTATACTGAGGAACTTGAAACTACTCACCCTCTCAATGGCAGTCCCATTGACGTTGCTTGGGTCGAGCCTGTCTCTGTTCCTCCTGTAATCCACAATCAGCTCTTTTGTTTTTTTGGACATTGAGGGAGAGGTTGTTATCCTGGCACAACTGTGTCAGGCTGTCAACCTCTCCTCTGTAGGCTGTCTGGGAATTGCATGGCATCTGAGTGCAAGTCACTACAAAGGATTGCGAGGACTGCTGAGAGCATCATCAGGGTCTCTCTTCCAACCATCAGAGATATTTACCAGGAGCTCTGTGTACACAGGACC
The DNA here is from genome assembly GCF_030144855.1 of Hypanus sabinus. Taxonomy (NCBI): domain Eukaryota; kingdom Metazoa; phylum Chordata; class Chondrichthyes; order Myliobatiformes; family Dasyatidae; genus Hypanus; species Hypanus sabinus. The sequence goes on from NC_082720.1 coordinate 85,005,654, forward strand.
CTTAGCATTGAGAGTGATCCCTCCCATCTGTCCAACAATCTCTTTGAACCCAACCATCAGGTAAAAGTATCACAGCATTAGCACAGGAACTGTTAGGATGGGGAACAGCTTCTTTCCCCAAGCTGTAAGTCTACTGAACTCCCTCCCACCACCCAGGCTGTCGACTACTGAACTCCCTCCCACCACCCAGGCTGTACAACTACTGAACTCCCTCCCACCACCCAGGCTGTAAGTCTACTGAACTCCCTCCCACCACCCAGGCTGTACAACTACTGAACTCCCTCCCACCACCCAGGCTGTACAACTACTGAACTCCCTTCCACCACCCAGGCTGTACAACTACTGAACTCCCTTCCACCACCCAGGCTGTACAACTACTGAACTCCCTCCCACCACCCAGGCTGTACAACTACTGAACTCCCTCCCACCACCCAGGCTGTCGACTACTGAACTCCCTCCCACCACCCAGGCTGTCGACTACTGAACTCCCTTCCACCACCCAGGCTGTAAGACTACTGAACTCCCTTCCACCACCCAGGTCTCATCACGTAAGAAGCACCAAGAGTGTTGTATCGTTTATTTCTTAACTTGTATCATACATGCACCTTATTATGTCTTAATTTATTCGTGGTTCTGTTATGTGTGTGAGGTATACATGCTGTGCTGTGCACAGTTTGTTGCTATACGTGTGAATGGTTGAATGACTGCAAACTTGAACCTGAACTTGTGCGGGGGAGGTCCTGTCTCACAAGTTTGATTCAGACTTTCAGGAGGTGACAGCGATGATTGATGTGGGCAGGCAATATGTCTACATCAACTTCCGTAAAGCATTTGACAAGGCCTCTCATTGTAGGCTGATCCAGAAGATTATGTCACATGCGATCCATGGCGAGCTGGTAAATGGATGCAAAATTGGCTTGGACATAGAAGGCAGAGGCATGTGGCGGTGGGTGGATTTTCTGACAGGAGATAGGTGACCAGTGAGGTTCCACAAGGAGCAGGGCTGGGACCTCTGTGTTTGTGATATATTTTGGACAAAAATTTAAGTGATCTGATTAGCAAGTTTGCAGATGACACAAAAATTCGTAGAAATGCACTTAGTGAGGAATATTGTCAAAGGATAAAGCAAGAAATACTGCGGTTAAGTAGAAACTTGGGTGGAAAATGGCAGATGGAGTTTAATTAAGGACATCAATGAAGAGTATGTAATGTATGGATCTATTTCTTTTCGTGCAACAACTCCCCTTAGTACTGATAATTTTCTGACTGATAAGTTAAAATCCAGCCGGCACCACTTGCCTCTATTTTCTATAATTTACATATTGCATAATTTACATAAGGCTTATTGAGAAAGTAAGGGGGCATGGAATCCAAAGGGGCCTTGCTTTGTGGATCTAGAATTGGCTTGCTCACAGAAGGCAAAGAGTGGTTGTAGATGGATCATATTCTGCATGGAGGTCCGTGATTAGTTGTGTGCCTCAGGGATCTGTTCTGGGACCCCTTCTCTTCACGATGTTTATAAATGACCTGAATGAGGTAGTGGAAGGATGGGTTAGTAAATTTGCTGATGACACAAAGGTTGGGGGCGTTGTGGATAGTGTGGAGGGCTGTCAGAGGTTACAGCGGGACATCGATAGGATGCAAAACTGGGCTGAGAAGTGGCAGATGGAGTTCAACCCAGATAAGTTTGAGGTAGTTCATTTTGGTAGGTCAAATATGATGGCTGAATATAGTATTAATGGTAAGACTCTTGGCAGTGTGGAGGATCACAGAGATCTTGGGGTCCGAGTCCTTAGGACACTCAAAGCTGCTGCGCAGGTTGACTCTGTGGTTAAGAAAGCATACGGTGCATTGGCCTTCATCAATAGTGGCTTTGAGTTTAAGAGCCGACAGGTAATATTACAGTTATATAGGACCCTGGTCAGACCCCATTTAGAGTACTGGGTTCAGTTCTGGTTGCCTCACTACAGGAAGGATGTGGAAACTATAGAAAGGGTGCAGAGGAGATTTACAAGAACGTTGCCTGGATTGGGGAGCATGCCTTATGAGAATTGGTTGAGTGAACTCGGCCTTTTCTCCTTGGATGATGAGAGGCATTGATTGTGTGGATAGCCAGAGGCTTTTTCCCAGGGCTGATATGGCTAACATGAGAGGGGACAGTTTTAAGGTGCTTGGAAGTAAGTACAGAGGAGATGTCAGGGGTAAGTTTTTTTATGCAGAAAGTGGTGAGTGCGTGGAATGCGCTTCCAGCGATGACGGTGGAGGAGGATACAATAGGGTCTTTTAAGAGACCCTTGGATGGGTACATGGACTTAGAAAAATAGAGGGCTCTGGGTAACCCGAGGTAATTTAGAAAAATAAAGAAACTACAGCGCAATACTGGCCTTACAGCCCATAATACTGTGCCAAGCCTGTACTTACTTTAGAAATTACCTAGCTTTTCAGTCCACTGTAAGTCATCCCTACAATCACCAAGATCCTTTTCTGTAGTGAATACTGGAGCAAAGTATTCATTAAGCACCTCAGCTTTCTCCTGCGGTTCCATACACACTTTTCCACTGTCAGACTTGATTGGTCCTATTCTCTCACTTCTTATCCTCTTGCTCTTCACATACATGTAGAATGCCTTGGGGTTTTCTTTAATCCTACTTGCCAAGGCTTTCTCATGGTCCTTTCTGGCTCTCCTAATTTCATTCTTAAATTCCTTCCTGCTAGCCTTATAACCTTCTAGATCTCTATCATTACCTAGTTTTTTGAACCTTTTGTAAGCTCTTCTTTTCTTCTTAACTAGATTTTCAACAGCCTTTGTACACCACAGTTCCTGTACCCTACCATCCATTCTCTGTCTCATTGGAACGTACCTGTGCAGAATGCCTTGCAAGTATCCCCCGAACATTTTCCACATTTCTACAGTACATTTCCCTGTGAACACCTGTTCCCAATTTATGCTTCCAAGTTCCAAATTTTTCCTAACTTGTCTGTTCCTATCCCTCTCCAATGCTATGGTAAAAGAGATAGAATTGTGATCACTATCTCCAAAATGCTCTCCCACTGAGAGACCTGACACCTGACCAGGTTCATTTCCCAATACCAGATCAAGCACAGCCTCTCCTCTTGTAGGCTTATCTACATATTGTGTCAGGAAACCTTCCTGAACACACCTGACAAACAACTGGAAAATTTCCATGCCAGTTATTTTATTATTTCATCCAATCTATTTATCCTTCTTTTATCGAATGATGGAGCTTAGGTTAAGATTGCTTCTCCATCTGTTTACTTCCTACCTTTTCATTCTTTTCTTTTGCTATCCTACTTGTTCATGTCTAGTATTAAATTATAAATAGACAATAGACTGACGTTGATATTTAGGAAGTAGCAATTACAATGCAACTAAAACAATGTAGCAGGAGCAGGGCAGAGTAATAACTGAAAGTAATAGTTAATAATAAATAGAGGTATACTACTGTTGCTGAATCCAATATATCATGTCAGGGAAAAACCTGAAGTGGAAAGGTGTTGGATGGGGTAAATAAACTAAATGTAAATCAGCCTCATAACTTTACAGTTGTGTACTGCATACATGTTAAAACAGCTTTGATAAAGAAATTAAACTGTCAAGTATTTTAATAAATAATAAGCAGAGTAATTTGAGGATTTAATGTCCACAATCTGCATCAAAAATAACTTGGGAAATATTTTGTTTAGAAGAGCTATGAATTATTTATCACAATGATATCACTCACAGCCATGACCACATCAGTCATGAGTTTGGAAGTGGAAGCTTTGCCAAGAGCTTTTACAGGGAATTTATCTTTCCGAGTGTGAGCCTCTGCAAAGCAGAACCTATCCAAAGCGTTAAGATATTCACAGCTTGAACTTCAAAAGCCCCTGTGAGTTGTGTATTTGCAAAAATTTTGATTGATATAGAAAAAGTAATAAGCTGGAACAGCAAAACCAAAAGGATAATACTGTCTCCCTTCAATCATTAAACGACAAGGGCAGGGAGATTGAAGTTATAATCTTTGACAACTAGTGTACACATTCAAACTGAAGTTCTTTGACGCAAATAGAACAATACTATTTCATGCAAAATTGCAACACTTTGAAGAAAACCACCCACTAGTAAAATGAAAGGAATTAGGCTATCTGTACTTGAACCACTAAGTAAAAAGCAAGACACTTGCATGTAATTGTATCTAGACTGTGTTCCAATTGCCAGAAAACCTCCAAATTCCACATTGCTTTTTTGAGCAACTCCTACCAATATCTGAATATCGTGGTGGTTTCTAGCAGAAACATAAGGACTCCAAGTGTTTCATCATAACATATGGTGGCTGAGCAACAAAAGTAAAATAAAGGACATAGGGCCATTATTGGGCCATTGGACTGCTTCGTGGTTCAATGCGATATTTTCTACAGAGCCCGTTATATGACAGTGATATGCCGCATCCTTCACAGCCTCACTTTACTAAGGGATGAAGAGCAATGGTGTTCAAAGTTCAAAGTTAATTTATTATCAAAGTACACATACTATCATATCTTGCAGGGATTTACAGTAAAAATGTAGAACCTGCTAGAAAACATGTATATCTTTTCTGACCTCTTATATACACTTTCTTGTACTCTGTATTCCACTATGTAGAACCTAATAAAAATATTGGAAAAGAAAAAAAAGAAAACATGTATAAACAAAAACAATCAATGTGCAAAAAAAAGACAAACTGTTCAAAAGAAACGGGGGACACGAATTGTAAAAACAGAAGCCCTTGAAAGTTAATCTGTAGATTATAAAATCAGTTTAGACCATAAAATATTGGAGCAGAATTAGGCCATTTGGCCCATTGAGTCTGCTCCACCATTTCATCATGGCTGATCCAATTTTCCTCTCGGTCCCATTCTCCTGTCTTCTCCCTGTATCCCTCATGCACTCACCAATCAAAAATCTATCAACCATTGCCTTATATGCACATACAGACTTAGCTTCCACAGCTGCCTGAAGCAAAGTTTAGAGCTTTGTGATGAATTTCGAGGCGATGATGGTCTTGAATGCTGAGCTGTAGTCAACGAAGAACAATCTGAGCTATGCACCTTCATTGTCCAGATGTTCCAGAGCTGAGTAAAAGGCCAATGAAATGGCACCTGCTATTGACCTGTTGTGACAGCAGGCAAATCGGGCCATTTCAGGTGACTCCGCAGGCAGGAGATGATATGCTTCATGACTAACCTTTTAAAGCACTTCACAGTGGATGTACGGTAAGTGCTGTTGAGCAAAGGTCATTGAGACAGGTTATCAGATTCTTCGTGGGCGCTGATATGACTGAAGCCTACTTGAAGCAGATGGGTAGCTCAGATTGGCAAGTGAGACATTGAAGATGTCCATTGTACTGTTTAGCCTACATTATAATAAGGGACTACTTTATGTTGTGGTAACACGTCTTTGCATGCACTATTAGGTCCGTATTGATCTATGAAAGTATGTCAATTTTGGAATCTACCAGTAAAGAACCATGAAACTTAGTTCCCACCGCCAGCATTTTTATTCATAACATACACAACATCCATAAACACTCCAGCCAGCTGATTAGAGCAGGCCTTCAGTATCTGGGCAGGTATGCCGTCTGGGCTGTGGATTCACTCTCCTGAGGGGTACTTATACACCAGCTTCAGACTGAGATCGCAGGGTTTTTGGGAGCTGTGGATATTCATGATTTTTGTCATTATTTATGTCGCTTGGTTTTGCTTTGTAAGAGGTGATGACATTCAAGCCTTCCCACATTTGTAGGGCATCCCTCTGTGATTCTAGATTAGAATTGATATTTTGCATTTGAGATGGCCTTCTGGAGGTCATATCTGGACCTCTTGTATTTTCCTGGATTATCAGTCCTGAACACCACTATTCTCACCTTCACCAGATTGTGAATCTCTTGAGTCATCCAGAGCTTCTGGTTAGGGAAAACTGAATGATTTTGTGGGAACACACGTATCTACTTTATTAGTCAATGACAATCCTGGCATTTCCATTCAGGTTCTCTGATAAGTCCTGGAGCACAGCCCAGTCGACTGACTTGAAGCAATCCCGTAGCTGCTCCTCAGCTGCCTGTGACCTTTCCTCTGGTACCTTGCCCTTTAGCCTCTGCCTATACGCAGGTAGGAAGAGGGCAGCCTGAAAAGCAGTTCCAGAGACAGAACAGTGATTGGGTGTTTTGGGTCCTCTGATGTGCAGGTGACGGTAAGTGGTAGTTAGGCAGAGACCGATTCAAGCTAGCCTGACTGAAGACCCCGGCAAGGGTGTGAAAGGCACTCGGGTAGGCTGTCTCCTGTTTGTTGATCTTGACACTCAATCCATTGAGTGCTGGCGTGACGTCTGCTCAATTAAATTCCATCGCCTTTTCCTAGACTCTTTCTTTTGCCAACTGATTGAAGAAGTTCTTCTAAAATAAAAAGAAGGTCGTTCATAAGTAAACATCCATAACTTGGAAATTGGCATTAAAATGGTCGATGATGCACATACAGTACAGCGTTTCCAAAAGTAGGAAGTCTTTACTAAGTCTTTTCAAAATATCCATTCAGTAGCAAATGTGCATCAAACATCTGACTCATGTAAGAGATATAGATGTGAACACAATACACAATATTTTACACAACTGTATTTAGAAAGCCTAAGAGTAACAATGTAAGCAACAAATCCCACAATGAGCAGGCAATGTCTTCCACTTTAAGATGGTGGTGCTGAAGGAGAGGAACTACTGAAGGTGGTTAACAAAACAAGGAATAGAACTGAATGGTTTAGTAATGACATCTTTTTCGGTAAATAATTATGGTAAGCGATCGCTGCAAACAATGAAGAGGTGAGCGAAGGTGAGGCTGACTCAAGGATCGAGGTGTGAGGGTGTGAGGTGAAGTCAAGGCAAGTGGAGTGGAGCAAACTCGGAGCCGAGGAGAGGCAGATTCGAGGTCCGCCCACTTGACCAAGAGTGACGTTTGATCAATCTAAGTGCTAGGCCGACTTGGAGAGGCCTGGTACGGGCCTAAATGTGGTGGCAGGTTCCAGACCAGATTGCATCGATGCGCCAAGACTCAGAGCGAGGAACAACTCGATGTTTGGACGGTTTAGATGGAAAAGGCTGAGTGTTGGGACCAGAGGCAAGGGTTCTGTGATGTTGACTCCACTTGTGGTGAACTGAGACTGAGGTTCCGGCTGTTTCGGGCTTCCTGTCTGAGGACTCACTTTCATTCGAAATGCTATTTGCTTACTTTTATTGTTTGCATGGTTTGTTTTGTGTTTTTTCTCCACACATTGTGTGTTTGTCAGTGTTCTTTTTTATGGGGTTCTATTCTGTTTCTTTGTTATGTGGCTGCCTGTAAGGAGACAAATATCAAAGTTGAATAATGTATACATACTTTGGTAATGAATGTACTTTGAACTTGAAAAGACTTAATTAATTGACCAACTTATCACACAGTTTCATATCTCAGACAAGCTATGTGGAGAGAGGGAGACAGATATGTGAAAAATGGGCAAATGTACAGCCTCGCTCTATATTTTGCACCGGCTGTCTATCAGTTATATGAGGTCAGGATTACTGGCTGATTACTGGAAGCCCTCAGACAACTGATGAATGGTCAGGTTCAGATTCATTTATTTATCACATGTACATGGAAAGGCACGGGGAAATGTGAAATGTGACAACCGGACAATGTGACAGAATAGCCTACAAGTGTTGCCACATGTTCCAGTGCCAATACAGACAGCACGCCCACAACGCTCAGCTAGTAAATCGCATGGTTTGGAATGATTACATTTCAGCTATCGTGTTGCATTTCTGAAAATCTTTAACAATCTTAACCTAAAGTCTCGAGACTCTTATAGGTATGAAATATTCCTGAGAGGAAAAAGAATGCAATCCATGTTAGGGCAAACACTTACCAAGCTTTCAGAGTTAAAAAAAAACTAATTGGAAACATTTCTAATCCTAATTGAAGTCTGCCAATCTTAAACTTGCCTTCTCATCTGAAATTCCAGCATCTATATCACTGAATATTTTGCTTCATTTTCTGCTCTTTGATAAAAATAGATTTAATTTTACAGATAATGTAATTCATCACTTGTGAAACATAAGGGTAGAATGAATGTTAATCAGAAAATGATGAGAACAAAAAAAAAGGTTAAATTGTCTGTTCAGAAATGCACATATTGTACAAAAACAGCCGGAGTCAAAAACATTCCAACAGGGACCAGCAATGGATAGAAAGCTATTAAACAAGAACAATAAAAGAGATGGTATGTCGTTCCGAGTTGTTCCAGCATAGCCATAAATTTGCAATGAATCACATTGAAATGGTAGGAAATATTGACAGACAAAGAGGATTGTGACAACACACTTCCATTAGTACACTTTCAGAATGGGCAAGTAATTCGTAAATTAATATAAACAAAGGTAAGAGTGAGTTCGTGTATTTTTGTAAGAAGATCAAGGAGGGCCAGTATATTATGCAAATCATCTAGTGATGACAATGCCAGTTTCAGGGTAATTATGGAAAAGGATAGGGCTGGTCCTCAGGTTGAAATGCGAAGTTGGAGAAAGGCCACTTCTGATGTTATCAGAAAGGATCTGGCACGCATGGATTGGGACGGGCTGTTTTCTGGCAAAGGTGTACTTGGTAAGTGGGAGCTGTCAAAAGTGAAATTCTGAAAGTACAAAGCTTTAATGTGCCTGTCAGAATAAAAGGCAAGAATAACAGATTCAGAGAACCTTGGTTTTCAAGAGACATTGAGGCCCTGGTTAAGAAAAAAAAAGGAGGTGCATGGAGAAAAAAAGTTCTTTTATTCTCCAGTCCTGCTGGAGGGTCTCTGCTTGAAACGTCGACTGTACTCTATTCCATAGATGCTGCCTGGCCTGCTGAGCTCCTCCAGCATTTTGTGTGTGTTGGTTGAAAAGGAGGTGCATAGCAGGTTTGAGCAGGTAGGAACAAATGAGGTACTTGAGGAGTATAAGAATGCAAATGAACACATAAGTAAGAAATCAGAAAGGCTAAAAGAAGGCATGAGTTTGACCAAGCAGCTAAGGTGAAGGAGAATCCTAAGGGATTCTGCAGATAAGCTAAAAGCAAAAGGAATGCAAGGGACAAAATTAGTCCTCTGGAAGATCAGAATTGTAATCCATGTGTGGAACCAGAAGAGATGGGGGAGATCCTAAATGGATTTTTTTGCATCGGTATTCACTCAAGAGATGGACATGGAGTCTATAGAAGTGAGGCAAAGCAGCAGTGGACATTTTACAGATTACAGAAGAGGAGGTGCTTGCCACAGGACCTGATAAGGTGTTCCCTTGGATTCTGTGGGAGGGCAGTGCAGAAACTGCAGGGGCCCTAGCAGAGATATCCTTAGGTGAGGTGCCAAAGGATTGGAGAATAGCTAATATCATTCCACTGTTTAAAAAAGGCTAAAAATAAACCAGGAAGTGATAGGCTGGTGAGCCTGGCATCAGTAGTGGGAAGGTTATTGGAATTTTTTCTAAGGGAATGGATATATAAGTATTTGGATAAAGAGGAACTGATGAAGAATAGTCAGCATGGCTTTGTGTGTGGTAGGTCATGTCTAACCTATCTTATATTGTTTTTCTTGGAAGATACCAGGAAAGTTGATGAAGGCATGGACTTCAGCAAAGCTTTTGACACTCCTGCATGGGAAGTTAGTCAAGAATATTCTGTCGCTTGGCATCCAAGAGGAGGTACTAACTTGGGTTTTTGCTGGAGAAGCCAGAGAGTGGCCATAGATGGTTGCTTCTCTGACTGGAGACCTGTGTCTAGCGGTGTGCTGCAGGCAGAGGAGCTGGCTCCATTGTTGCTTGTCATCTATATCAGCAATCTGGATGATAATGTGGTTAATTGGATCAGCAAATTTGTGGATGACACCAAGATTGCGTGTGAAGTGGACAGCGAGGAAGACAATCAAGACTTGCAGCAGGATCTGGGCCAGCTGGAAAAAATGGGCAGCAAAATGGCAGATGGAATCCAACGTAGACAAGTCTGAGGTGTTGCACTTTGGGAGAACCAATCAGAGTTGGCCTTACACAATGAACAGTAGAGCACTGAGGAGTTTGGAATCTGGGAATACAGGTCCATAATTCATTGAAAGTAGCATCACAGGTAGATAGTTTCATAAAGAAAGCTTCTGACATATTGGCTTTCATAATATTGAGTACTGGACATAGGATGTTATGTTGAAGTTATATAAAACATTGGTGAGACCTAATTTGGCGCATTGTGTGCAGTTTAGGTCACCTACCCACAGAAAAGGTGTAAAGTAAATTGAAAGTGTCCAGAGAAAGTTTACAGGGATGTTACTGGGATTGGAGGACCTGAGTTATAGGAAATGATTGAATAGACTAAAAATTTGTTCTCTAGAATGTGGAAGCTTGAGTGGAGAAGTGATAGGGGCATACAAAATTATGAAGGGCATAGACAGGGTAAATGCAGGCAGGCTTTTTCAGCTGAGGTTGGGTGAGACTACAACCAGAGGTCATGGGTTAAGGGTGAAAGGTGTAAAGTTTAAGGGGAACATGAAGGGAGACTTTTTTCACTCAGGGTTGGTGAGAGTGTGGAAGGAGCTTCCAGTGTAAGTGGTGGATATGTTTTCGATTTCAACGCCTAAGAGAAGTTTGGATAGGTACATGGATGGGAAGGAGTGAGACAGGTAAGGAGGGCTATGGTCCGGCTGCAGGTCAAGGGACTAGGCAATTTAAATAGTTCGGCACAGATTAGATGGGCTGAAGGGACTTTTTCTGTGCTGTAGTTTTCTATGTCTATGTCAAATAGGAATTGAAAAGGGGACAAATATACCTTGGCATAAACACATGAATCATTGAAAAAATACTGAAAGGTTAATAAAAGACATTTAAAAATCTGACCAATTACTCTTGAAGTGCTGTGCCCAGGGCAACAGAGTGCTGCAGAGGCAGGGTTGTAGTCCCTCAGCTACAGCAAACCAGGCTTCTGGCACAACCTCGGCTAAATTTACACATTCTTCTTTGGACTGCGCAGTATTTCCTCTGGGAGCTCTGGTTTCCTCCAACATCCCATAAGCATGCAGGGTGTAGGTTAAGTAGCTACTGTAAATTGCCCCAAGTGTGTAGGTGAGTGGTTGAATTTGGAAGGAGTTCTCAGGGATGTGGGGTGAATAAAGTGATATAGGATTTGTACAAGTGTGTGTTTGATAGGCGGGTGACAAATTGTAGGTTTCCGTGCTGTATGGCTCTATGACATGGTTCTGAAAGGAAATCGAAGCAACGGAGAAATTTAAAAATATTTTACAAGCATGTTACCAAGAGTGAAGGTGGATATTAAGGTGGAACAGGCTGGGGCTTTTTGCATAGCAAAGGGAAGTTTGAGAGTGATCTGATAGTGGTATTCAACATTGGATAAAAGTGTGTTTAAATAATCTCTATGTGAGGAGAGAATAAAAATAGAAGCGGCCAGTATAGAGATATTATTAATAAAACTAAGAGATTTCACAAGAGTTTTCTTTACAAGGAACAACTGAGACAAAATGCAGAGTTATATATCTAAGAGGAAACTCGATTTTCAGATGAGGGATAGTTCCTACAGAAACATCTGCCTGGTGCTAAGCTAGGGCACATCATCAGTGATGTTACCTGAGGTCGTCAAGTGTTTCAGGTCTTTCAACATCATACTCCCTCACCCAGGCGACCCGACCGGGGTTGATCAGACCCCGGCCTGTGCCCTAGCAGCAACCCATGGGATCTGCCCTCCTTATCCAGAGCTATCTTGACGCTTTCTCAGGGATAAAGTAATAGAAGCTTATGTTGATGAAGATAATATTTCTAGAGGGAGACGAGGCCTATGGAGCACAGGCAGGCAGGATAGTCGAGACAGAGCCAGAGAGGATACTGCCCTGTGTAATTTAAAGGCACTTCTCCCATTGCTCTTGTTCATTTATACTCCCTCTTTTATTGCAGCCCTTGTTTCTTTAAACAGTAGCAAATTTGGTATCATTACAACCAAATAATTGCACATAATTTAATGATTTATTGTTATTTTATTAAATAAAAAGGAAAAGAAAATTCTTCAATAAAATTAGAACATGAAACTGTATATTTGCATAGGCAACAAACTGTTCAATTATCTTATTGAACTTGTTAAGCTAAAATATAACTGAGCAACCCATCTGAGAGCACACTGAGAATCCAGCTAACACACTTTAGCAGACAGTTATCAGATATAAATAGTTCACTGTGAACAACCTGAAACATAGAGAGTACAAAGAATGGTCTAAAAGTAACGGTAGATAGCCTCAAGCAAAATTCACTCATCATGACCTGCAGATCAGAGTCACCAATGGGAGGTTGTTCAAGAAGTTCAATGTCATGCCAATTAGGATGAAGTAGTGCACTGACTGGTGTTTGAAACAGCTCACAGTTTCCACTGCTGTGTCGCTGATGTAAGGAAGGGTGTAAGCAGTGCGAATTCTCCTGGAGTCTGTAACCATTTCCTTTGTCTTGTTGACCTTAAGGAAGAGATTATTTGCCTGGTACCAGGCCTCAGGCTCTTCTACCTCCTCTCTGTACACTGGTTCATCATTGTTGGTGATGAGCCTCTCCACTGTCGTGTCATCAGCGATCTTGACAATGTGATTACTCCGTTGTTTAGTCATTCAGTCATACGTGAGCAGCGCTGGGGGGCACCCAAGTTGAGGATGGCAGAGAGGAAGGAGCAATTGTGCAGCCTGACTATCTGAGGTCTTTTCGTTAGAATATCCCACACCCAGTTGCACAGTGGTGTAATTAGACCAAGGAGTAGGAGTTTGTTCACCAAGGTTTGTGAGACAATAGTGTTGAATGCCGAATTAAAATCCAGAAATAGCATTCTTTCATAACTGTCCTTGTTTTCTTGGTGTGTCAGGGGCAGGTATATGACAAGTCCTCTGGCTTCTGTTGTATAGGCATATAGGTGTGTGTCCAGTGTGGCAGGAATGAAGTTTTTGATGTGTGCCGTTATCAGCATTCAAAGAACTTCATGAGAATTGGCATCAGTGCCACCAGGCTGTAGTCTTTTAGAGTTCTTTGGTGCAGGGATGGTAGTGGCTGATTTGAAGCATGTGGGTACAGCAGCCTGGATGAGTGAAGTGTTGAAGATGCCTGTGAGCTGGGTGCACACTTCCTGAGTACTCAGCCTGGGATATTGCCTGGCCCAGCTCCGTAATGAGGGTAGACTCTCTGCAGAGTTCTTCTCACGTCTGCTCAACTGAAAGGGGGATGGCTTTCCTGGCTGGAGTTGTGTTGCATGCCTCAAAGCATGCATAATAGTTGTTTAGAGCATCGGAAAGGGAGATGTCACTGGTACAGTTGACACTGTTTTTCCTAGAGTAGTCAGTAACGTGCTTGATGCCCAGCCACATAACGATGATAGCTGTCAGATGCTGGGAAATGTGAGCTAGTACATGCTTATACACTTCTTGAGCTTAAAAGTAACTTTATATGGGTTGGTCCTTACTAATGATAATTTCTGGATCAAATTTGCCTAGCCACTTCTTTACACCATGCAAATGATCTCTCACATGCTATTCTGGTATTAGTCATGTTTCTATTAATGCCACTGTTTGATCACATCATGCTTTCTCCCTTGTCAGAAAGAACGGGAGCTTTTGGGCATGAGGAGCAGATTACACCCCTGCTGACAATGGGAGATGTGACTAGATTGCTTCAGAAGGTTTCTATATAAAGACCTTCAGAAGTTCAAAGCTATTGATGTCTACAGAATCAGGCTTATCATCATTGACGTATGCTGTGGAATTTGTTGTTTTGTGGCAACAGTACAGTGGAAGACATAAGAATCACTACAAGTACAATAAATAGTGCAATAGATGAATAACTCATGGGTTTGTGAACCATTCTGAAATCTGATGATGCAGAGGAAGAATCTGTTCCTAAAATGTTGATTGTGGGTCTTCAGATTCCTGTAGCTAGTCCCTGATAATAGTAAAGAGAAGACATGGGTGGACGCTGTCTTCTTTAGGCTCCCACTCTGGAATATGTCCCCAGAAAATTGTGCCGTGATGGAGATGGCCAACTTTACAACCCTCTGCAGCCCCTTTTGACCCTGCACATTGGAGCTCCTGTCAAAATTTTGAAGAGTCTTTGGTGACATATCAAACTCCCAGTGAAGTACGGCTACTGGCATGCCACTTTGCGATTGCATCAATGTGTTGGGCCCGGGATAGGTCCTCAGAGATGTTAATGCCCATGAACTTGAAACTGCTCACCCGATTTCTTCTTCCTGAAATCCACAATCAAGTCAGTATGTAGCAGTGAAGACACCACTAATAGCAGTCTATTGATGGAGCAGCAGTATAGCATCAACATGTTGCTTAAGATAAGGAGTTGGAGGCAAAAATGTCATCATCTAGGAGAAGACTACTACCACAGGGCCCTTGGAAATGGCAGTCTGCCTAGATTTATCTGATGAGCAATGTGTTCACAAGTGCTGGCCTTCCAAACACTGAGATATACAAAATCCTTGAAAAGGCTTTGGGCCACGTGTTCATGTCTGGACTGTTCTTTGAATGAATGTTAAAGTCCCCTTAAGTCTAAGTCAGCATGGTTTCTGCCTGGGGAAATCTTGCCTGATGAGTCTGTTAGGGAGTTCTCTGAGGAAGTAAAAAGCAGGGTGGACAACGGAGAGGCAGTGCATAGCAGTGAAAATCCATTTACTTGGATTTTCAGAAGGCGTTTGATAAGATGTCACACATGAGGCTGCTTAACAAAATAAATTCCTAGGAAAGGTACTGCTATGGATAGAGAAATGGCTGACAGGCAGGAGGCAGCAAGCGGGAATAAAGCCGGCCTTTCCTTGTTGGCTGCCAGTGACTAGTGGTGTTTTCAGGTTTCAGTATTAGGACCGGTGCTTTTCACATTGTTTGTCAATAATTTAGATCATGGAATTGATAGCTTTGTGGCAATATTTGCGGATGATACAAAGATAGGTGGAGGGGTAGGTAGTGTTGAGGAAGCAATGCGATCACAGCAGGAATTAGAGAAGAATGAGGAAAAAAGTGTCAGATGGAATATAGTGTTGGGAAATGTATGATAATGCATTTTGGTAAAAGGAACAATAGTGCAGACTGTTATCTAAATGGGGAGAAGGTTCAAACATCAGAGGTGCAGAGGGACTTAGGAGTCCTTGTGCAAGACTCCCAGAAGGTTAATTTACAGGTTGAATCGGTGGTTAAGAAGGCAAATGCAATGTTGGCATTTATTTCAAAGGGAATAGAATATAAAAGCAAGGAGATAATGCTGAGCACTAATAAGGCACTAGTCAGGATGCACTTGGAGTATTGTCAGCAGCTTTGCGCCTCATATCTAAAAAGGATATGTTGTCATTGGACAGAGTCCAGAGGAGGTTCACGCGGATGATTCCAGGAATGAAGGGCTTAACATATGAGGAGTGTTTGGCAGCTTTGGGCATGTGCTCACTGGAATTTACAAACGTTTGTAGAAGAATGCATGGGGATCTCATTAAAGCCTACTGAATGTTGAAAGGACTGGATAGGGTGGATGAGGAAAGGATGTTTCTAATGGTAGGGGTACCTAGGACTAGATGGTACAGCCTTAAAATTGAGAGGCAACCCTTTAGAATAGAGGTAAGGAGGAATTTTTTTTAGCCAGAAAGTAGTAAATCTGTGGAATGTTTTGTCACAGACTGCGGTGGAGGCCAAGTCTGTGGGTATATTTAAGGCAAAAGTTGATTGTTTCCTGATCGGTCAGGGTGTCATTGGATATGACAAGAAGGCAGGTGTATGGGGTTGAGTGGGATCCAGGATCAGCCATGATGGAATGGCAGAGCAGACTCAAAGGGCTGAATGGCCTAATTCTGCTCCTATGTCTTATGGACTCTAAGCGTCTTCAACTCGGGATCTTTGTGAATAGCTGCAGTATTTCTGTGCAGCGTATCCCAATTTGCTGTCATTGCTGTGATTGAGAGAGTATCCAGGCACGGTATTTGGGAAGAGATGTAACTTGACATATGTTACGAACCCCGTAACTGGGTCACTTACCAGCAAAGATAGAGAGGTCCATTGAAGTCTGATGGTACTATTTTTAACAGTATTTATTAGTAAAAATACACAAAAATAATATCAATGCAAACATACAGATAATATACATCGTCAATACTAAATCTAAAACTGCGGGTATAATAATAATCACTAAGAAATAGCTCTATCGTTGTCTAGGGGATAATGTATTGTCCGATGGAAATATAAAAGTCACTCAGTTCATGCAGGCTGCAGCCTTTTGTTGGAGAGAGAGAGAGATTTTTAGAAACTTGCCGGCTTTCCTTTTTATGATTTCGATCCATCAGAGTCTCGTTGGGGTGGCCGTTTACTTGTGGCCTCTCCTTTATCTAAGCTGTTCTTCCATGGTGAGGCCGCCAATCCCAGGCAAAGGGAAAGGACGCACGCGAGCCCCCCACCGGCTGTCGCTATTAAATGCTGTCACGGGATTTCTAGAGTTTCTCCTGGTGCGTCTCAAGGGGTTGTTCCCCAGACCCTCTTTTATCCCCACTCACGGGGTCTCAGATGTCAGTCAGGTTGGGATGATGCAATCCCTCAACCAACCCACTCTGATCATCCCCTGAGAGGTTTCAATGAATAGTACAGTACTCAATACACAATTCCATCTCCAAGAGACAATAGCCGTTACCAATGGTTCCGTCTTGCCGAGGCCAGGACATTCCAAACCCTTGTGGATTCTCTTTCATTTCCTGGGTCTCAGACCCGAATTAATAGCGATCTTGTGATTCTCAAAAAGGAGGGGGGGGGGGCTACTTTGTACCCTTTGGCCCCTCAGAGTTGTGGCACATTCGTATCACATACAACTCACATTAACTTGAGTGATGATCAAGCACAATCTCAGGCAAAGAAACTTGCCAGCTAGTTTCTCATGGAGTGGAGCTGTTTACCCATTCAGGCTCCCACAAATAATCCAAATTAGTTAACCAACAGGATCATATAAAGCTGTTTGTGATAGTGAATGCCATGTTTCTGCAAGCATTGATGACACATTCATCCTCAAGGCAACCTAACTGTCAGACATTTGTGGCCAGCCCTAGGGAACGAGTGTTACTGACTGTCTCCCTGGCTCATGACACCAATTCGTATTTCAGCCACAATGACCAGAGACACACTGGTGGTACCAGAAATGTTGTGGAAAATGCCAGTGACATTCTGAAATAGCTTGTGGAACGTGCATCAGTCCAGTGGCGCCTGGTGGTGGCTCCCTAGGAGGTGAGTGCCATATCCTGCACAGTCTGGTAAAAGCTAAAGAAAGCAACCTGTTCTGGAGAAACAATTAGTGACCTTGAGAGACAAAAGACATTGGCTAGAGAACAGCAGAAGAAAGAGGAGCGAGAGGTTGTGGGAGTCTACCAGTAGGTTCAAAGTCAAAGTTCAATGTAAAATTTATTATCCAAGTACAGGCAGTCCCCGAGTTACGAACATCCGACTTACAAGCAACTCATATTTACAAATGGAGGGAGGAGAATGCCGTCTGCCTTCTTAAGTCGAATCACTTCGGGAACTATAAACTCTAAACAATAGACAATAGACAGTAGGTGCAGGAGTAGGCCATTTGGCCTAAACAAACTGTGCAAATGCAGATATAAGTAAATAGCAATAAATAATGAGCATGAAATAAGAGTTCTTAAAAGAATGTGAAAAAATGTTCAAGAGCCTGATGGTTGAGGGGTAGTAACTGTTCTTGAACCTGTTGGTGTGAGTCCTGTAGCTCCTGTACCTTCTATCTGATGGTAACAGTGAGAAAAGAGCTCGGCCTGGGTGGTGAGGATCTTTGATGATGGATGCTGCTTTTCTATGGCAACATTTCATGTGGATGTGCTCAATGGTTGGGAGAGTTTTACCCATGTTGTACTGGGCTGAATGTACTACCTTTTGTAGGATTTTCCGCTCGAAGACATTGCTGTTGCCATACCAGGCTGCAATGCTGCCAGTCTGCACACTTTCCACCACTTACCTGTAGAGGTCCGCCAAGGTTTTTGATGACACGCCACATCTCTGCAGACTCCTGAGGGAAGTAGAGGCACTGCTGTGCTTTCTTCGCAATAATATTTATATGATGGGTCCAGGACAGGCCCTCTGAGATGGTGGCACCCAGAAATCTACAGTAGATGCCCTAAAGGAATAATACCTATCAGCAAAGTGGAACAGATGGATTGAAATTATAGACAATAAGAGGCTCTTTGTTGAATGCATTTTTATAAAGAGCCAACAATGCAAATGAAGTGACTTTCTCCAAACTTTAATTCCAACATAGTTCACGATATCAACCAAGGAAGCCAAGTCAGCTCATAACAAGCCCTCATTTGTATGATTACCTACAATGATCCTAATACTTGAGACACACCACAACTGTTTTCTGGCGGTGCATAGCTCATCCTTAACTGTCCAGTAAGAATATGAAGTTCGCTCGATTGAGAAGGGATTCTCACACCTGGAGAAAACACACTTGAGCTCCTTATGCCATGTTTTTACAAACTCTCACCACTCACCTTCAAAGCCAGCACACAGGAACCACCTCCTGGTATTAACCTCACTGATGAGAATGTTTGGAATCCTTCACTAAATATAGGAGCGCTCTCTCTTCAATAGCCCCTCTCAGTAATCTTGCTGCAATAGGGAATGTGCCTGCAAGGATTAAATCCCTTCAAGGATTGGTGTGCAGCAAGTTCTTGGAAGCCGTATTTTGCTGAATATGGTCTTGTTAACTGTGTGTTAGTGCTGTACATTGCATGTATATGCAGAAGGAAATTAATTTTCTGATGTACATTTCATACTGTTGCTTATGTAACTAAACAGTTCAGCAGTGTTGGGGAAAAAATTACAATGGTGAGGTGTTAAAATCACATCTGTACAAGGGACCTCAAGCACTGATACAGGGAGCATCTCCCAGCAATGCTTCACCTTGATAATCGGGCCACAGGTGTTTCCTAACATACTCTGCAGAAGTGTGATAGATCGACTCAGTGACCTATTGGTTATACAATGTTAAATGACTGCTGCAGCCAGTGCAAACCTTTAACTTCCAGCAAAAGCTTCTGACTTAAATATCAGAAATAATCAAAAAGCAATCAATCTTTATCTTTAAATGATTCTGGACAAAAGCAAAGGCAAATCCAGCAAGTCCCACAGGAGTGAACACTGAAACCTTATCAAAAATAGCTCACAGGCTACGCTGAGGTTTGGGATAGTCAAATGACATGAACGTTGCTACAAAGATTCTTCTTTACTCTGAAATAGATCATGAAAAATGTACAGCCGCTGTAAGTTAAATAAAACACAACTTTAATTGGCACACCAGACCTGAACTGCTTCCTCTTCTGGCTACTGAGTTTCAGCTTATTCCTTTCTATTAACCTCAGTTCTTCATCTAATATCATAGTTTGTTACAGTTTATTTCACACAAATATAAACTGTTTTAATAATTACATTATGCACAACAAAATGATTATTGTTATGCTGGTAATCTACTCCAGGGAGTAATATGCAACTCCCTTATATATTTCAAATATCAGTTGTTAAAACTTGCCACTTATAAGATCAATTATTGCTTCTGCTTCTCAAGGTTGTATAATTCTCTAGTTGGCAGTGTTGCTAACCATATTAATACCCAGGTCCCCTATATATCTTCAAACTAATTACACATTAGTTCATCATTTAGGAGCAAATGGGAAATTATTAATTCTCATGAGATATAAGCGCTGCATACACATCTTGAAAATTGTATAATCACACTCATATTAACTTGGCACTATTTGCAGGCAATTAACACATTCATCAAATAATATATTTTTTTTCTGCTAATGTTGCTTCTTCTCTCTTTGCACCTTAATCTGTGATGAACCTTGTTAACCCAACCTCCGAATAAAAGACACACAAAATGCTGGTGGAACACAGCAGGCCAGGCAGCATCTATAGGGAGAAGCACTGTCGACGTTTCGGGCCGAGACCCTTCGTACTATCTTTCCCTTCTTACTATCTTTCCTTTCAGTTAGTCTTGACGAAGGGTCTCAGCCCGAAACGTCGACAGTGCTTCTCCTTATAGACGCTGCCTGGCCTGCTGTGTTCCACCAGCATTTTGTGTGTGTTGCTTGAATTTCCAGCATCTGCAGATTTCCTCGTGTTTGCTTTCTGAATAAAAGCCACAGATTCAGTACAGGCACCAAAAAAGTCATATTGCAGCTGTGCAAATGTTTCTTTAGGTCGTATTTGGAGTATTGCATACCATTCTGATCTCCGTCCCCATCCCACTACAGGAGGGGTGCTGCCTGGACCCCCTCCTATTAGGAGAGCGTGCAGAAGAGGTTCACAAGGATGCTGCCTGGATTAGATGAGAGAATATTAGCTATAAAGGATAAACTTAGCTTGTTTTCTCTGGAATGTCGAAGACTGGGGGAGATCTAATAGAAGATGACAAATTTATGAGAGGCATAAATAGGCTGAATAGAGTCTTTTCCCAGGGTAGAAATGTCGACCACTAGGGGATATAACTTTAAGATGAGAGAAGGATTGTTTAAAGGTGATGTACAGGGTAAAATTTATGCTAAGTGCCTGGAATGTGCTGCCAGGCTGGTGGTGGAAACAAATGTAATAGTAGCTTTTAGGAGGCATTTAGATAAGCACATGAGTATGCAGAAAATGGAGGATACGGATTGTATGCAGGCAGAAAGTTTAGTTACACCAGCAGCACCAAGAGTTCTGAACAGTACAGGGGAGTGAGTGAGGAAGAGAAACTACCACGTGCCAAGCTCGGTAACATCCTCAGAAGTAAGCTTATGACACTGTGCAGGACAGAATGGCATAGAAGTTTGTGGGGAAGGAAAGAGAGGCAGGAAATTAGGTGCCTTTAGTGCAAATCCTTACAGATTCACCAAACACAAGCATAGTGACCACCTCACATGCTCCAAACAAGAGATGGATCGACACCTGCAGAGCTCGCTCAGTGACTCCGAGAGAGAGTGGGAGCTGGGATACCATACTGCTCTGGTAAATCCTCCTCCTCCTGCAGATGTTTAATGTAAAGGAACCCAGCTGGAAGGGAATCCAGGCAGCAGTCAGAACAGTCAGAGCTACTTCTGCTCTGGTCTCGGCAGATCAGAGTACCTGATCTACAAGGCTTTCAAGCTCTGTTCCAAGACCTCCAGCTACAAAGGAAATTCCTTCGGATTATCTGATGTAGGGGAGAGGTCACAGACCAGTGAAGGTGTGCAGTTAAAATCCCTTCAACAGGACTGGAGAAGTGAGAAGACAGATGTGCTTAAATAGCAAAAAACAGAATGTCCAACTAATGGGGTGGGGATGATGTCAAAATAACAATTTCTTTAAAAAGATAGTTCTCTTTGGAGTGTGAGACTACATGTTTAGAAGTTCAGGTTTTATTTTCACTCAACAATACACATCAATAGAGCCAAGCGAAACCGCGTTCCTCCAGGGCCAAGGTGCAAAACACAGTACCAGCAGCGCGCAGCACATAGCATGTCTAGTTGGAAAACATCGTCCCAGGAAGTGGCATGGCCTATAGGTTGTGGTGAATGGATGTTCCCCTGTTCCTGCTTGCCTTCCTCTGAGCCAACCCTGGAGAGCAGCCCAGGCCCGTGCACCACCTGAGGCGACACAGCTCCCCCGCCACTGATCTTGCCAATGAACCACGGAAGCAGACTTGCAGTATTCTACATTACCAATGTCCAACAAGGTCTTGTGATCAACTAAAGTGTCCACGACAACCCTTTGCACCACTGCCTCTGCAACAAGTCCCGGTGACAACTTGGTAACAAGACCAGCTCTGTCGCTCTCGAGCAACTCGCTGATGGGCCAGACCTGTGGTACTTGATGCTGTTAACATCCAGCCATGTCTTGCAATTGTAAAAAAAAATGTAAAGGGCGAACAATTACACCTCTGCTTGGACCGGGAGGGGCTGCTGCAACCATGTGTGCTGCCATCTTACCAGAACCGGAAATATACCTTTATCCTGAACCCTGAGAAGTCATAAGCAAAATCTAAAGTCAAAGATCCTGTTATGCATTGCAAATGACTTTCAGTAAGACTGAAGTCATTTAGGAAACCAGCGTTCAAATCAGGAAGCAGTTGCAGAATAAATCCAGAAACTTTGAAAGATATATTATCAACAGGTGCACTGTTGGAGACTACATAATGCAACAGGGAAAAGAAGGAGGTTTTGGAGAAATAACACAACAGGCGTTAATGCAGGCATCCAGTGGATGTGAATTGTGATTTGGGTGTATCTAACGTATTAGCAGAGGAGCAGAAGAAATCAAACACCCGGGGTAAACAGTGAAGCCCAGGGTGTGGGTGGCAAAACGAAAACCACTGAAAATCATATTGGGAGAAGGGTAAAATCTTAATGATGTATCTATCCCACACCAAGCAAGCCATTGGTGAAGAAGGTGTTCTAAGAAAAAAGGAAGCTTTGAAAGGTAATGTGTCAGCAGTGAATAATAATTTAGAACAAGATATAAACTAGCACCAATAACGTAGAACTAGGCTGTTGTTGTTTGGAAAATTAGCAACGGAAAAGCAGCAAAATTGTAGGACTTTAAAACCTCTCTGCGATTTTAATGAAAGCCTGCATTAGTTCAAACTTTTCAGCGTTTATCCAGAAGGTCAATATTTTCACATATTTTGACTCTCTATAGATGGGCAGGATGAGGAGAAACAACAGTATCAACCAAAACTCATTCACTTACTGAGTGCAGGCAGTGGACTATTCACGGAATCCCGGACACCGCCATTCAGCTGTTTATTTATGTAACAGATTTTCCCCCAAGCCATCGGACTACCAACCTACTGACCTCTGCTGCGCCTATTGTCTTGTTTATTATTTATTGTAATACTTGCACTGTTCTGTGTACTTTATGCAGTCCTGGGTAGGTCTGTAGTCCAGTGTAGTTTTTATGTTGGTTTACGTAGTTCGGTGTAGTTTTTGTATTGTTCATGTAGCACCATGGTCTTGAAAAACGTTGCCTCGTTTTTACTGTGAACTGTACCAGCAGTTATGGTTGAAACAACAATAAAAAGCAACTTGACTTGACTTGGCTTGATTGCCAGCTCCAATTGAACATTTAATTGAGTCATAAACAATCAGGTGATGTACTGTATGTAAATGCTATTACAAACACCTTAACATGAGCCAGTGCCCTGCATTGTTGTAATTTTGCATGTATTTTCATACCAATCCCTCATGGGAAATCTGCAAGTCATCAATTGGCAGGCAAAGGAGGAAATGAATGAAGAAGTTCGAAAAGTAAATGTCAGGAAAGATTGAAATGAAAATAAACTGATATGAATTCTTACTGTAAATAGAATACAATGTTTTCATTTCATGTGTGACTGTGGCAAGAAATGAGTGCAATTTCTTATGGTGGCCAATGCCATTATCATAAGTAATCGCAGTTTTCTTTTCAAATATGAATTTGGATAATTTAATTATGATGCAATACAATGGGCTAGAAGGTCTTTCTCAATAACTAACGGGTTAAGTAGTTATTATCTAAATTTGATTCTATGCAGCAATCTGCTGAGCTTTCTGTCTTTTTATCACTTTTGCAATCACATTTTTCACACGCCACATGCTATTGTAGTTGCTTCATAGCCATGTAACCAAAACCAGATTTTCACTTCTTGGTGAGCTGAATTCCTGCATTCCTCAGACTAGAGTTCAAATAGCTGTTTTGATTGGTTGAAATGTTTAGTCACACGTTATTACACCAGGAAATTTAAGCCCAATTGCTGGAGCGCTTGTACGTTAGGAGTTAAATGGTTATCTCTTAAAATCTATATTTGTACCTTTCATTAAGGTGACAGAGAAAAAGTACGACAGGTATTGGCAAAGAACCTAATTTTCTCTTTCCTTACCTTTGGGTCTCACATCCCGCTGTTACAGTGTTTAAATACCACATTACCATGTTTTCTAATAAATTGTTCCTATTTCACACAAAATTTGTACCAATTACTATTCCATGAAAATAAAAATGAGCAGGCTGAACTAATAGTTCTAGTCCATCAGCATGCCCAGGCAAAATTTGAGCAATGCCAGATTCAGATACAACCACATTTCCTACCAGGGTCAAGGGAAAACCTGCAAATCAAAGCAACGCACACAAGGAACTAGAGGAACTCAGCAGGCCAGGCAGCATCTACGGAAAATGATAAAGTGTCCTGATGCAGGGTCTTGGTCCAAAATGTTGACTGTTTTTCCACAGATAGTGCCTGTCCTGCTGAGTTCCTACAGCATTTTATGTGTGTTCGGTCCTATCATGGTGCAAACTTTCCTGTCAGTAATAAATTATCATTCCGTCATCCACCCAACCCAACTGCCCTGGGAAGTATCTTCAGCAGGTCTACTACTGTTCAAAAAGTCAGATTGCCACCATCTCTTCAAAGACAACTAGGAAGTTCAGACTTCTGTGTTGACATTATGCATATAGAAGTGTGAGACCCACTGAAATTGATATGGGTTTAACATAATAGTTTCAACTGCTATCTCCAGTCACCAAGATTAGCTCTAGTATGTTGTGTCAATGACACTTTGTCAGAACTTTGTCGCAATCCATATAACTTCCCAATATTACTGCTCAATTTATCTCCAGCCCAACAATATGGACAATGCTGAATAAACAGCCACTTTTTCTGTTCAGTCTACACCGAGCTAAGCGTTAGTTTTCCAGCAGAATGTATGGAAAGATACCCTACGTTCTTGAAAAAGTAATCATAATGTCTCCAACACTATGGTTCAAAGTGTGTGATTGAAAAGCCTTTTGACAATAAAGTTAAAGGGAATAGTAAAACTCATCAGTCCTGGTCAGGAGGGTGGCTGCCTCTCAAATTCAACGTGCACCTGGCCATTGCTTGGCTGCAGTTTTACTGGTAAGCTTGAACTTCCCAGTGCAATGTTCCTTCAACCATGATGCACTGCCAGGAAAGCAACAGGAAATTCTACATCCCCTTTATCTTGAAGTCATTCAACTGTTTGCCTCACTCTGGATAAAATAAGAAAAAATAATTTGCCTTTTTCCTGATTTTTCATTAATTTTTGTAAAATAATGTTTTGATAAGTACAGGCTTCAGAGCTGTGCTCAATTTGCGCCTTCCGTCCATCAGTACTTTCGATTAAAATCACGTCTTGCTTTGGTACAATTAATGAGAAAACATCGATGAACTTACTCTAGATTAACACTGTATGGACAATGGTGGAAGTCATGGATTCAAATCAACCATAGTATGGGTGACAACAATGTAATTGGCCCCATGGCACTATAAATGACATTCTTTGTTGCTTATACAGGTATGTAACACCCATGAGTAACAAACTAATACTCTAAAGAATACTCCACCATCAGCAGAAAAATTATATAGGATTACTTCTGACTCTTACTGAAATGAACTGCTGTCGGCTTTGAGTCACGGCACAGTCTCAGGTTAGTTCTCAGTTGTGCTAATGCTTCACCAAATTTTGAGGCTTCATCACCAGTCGAGGAATACAAGTAATTTTCCAAGAGTTTCTCCTCATCACCCACACACAAATATGAATAAATACTGACTTCATTGTTTCTTGGGAGTTTGTAATTAACAGTAAACATTTGGTTTCAGTGTACGCATGGGTGGGGCATTTCTTACTATAAATCCCAAGGTACACCTCCCTCCCCACCCCCAGTCACTCCCAATGACCTCACTGCTCAAACCTCAACCATTGCCCTCAGAGGAATGCAGGTTTGCCTTGCCCAGCATACGAAGCCTGAGGTCATAATTACTTCCATCATCAAAAACTGTGAGTAATCAAAGCTAGTCTAAGCACGTCCTGACCACGTACAGCACAGCTCCCTATTAGACAAAATACACTTACAGGTTCAAGGTCTTAGAAAGCAAGAAGAAAGTATAAGTAACTCCTTAAAAATAACAGTGAGTTGCACAGATTATTGTAAAATTCACAAATATATTTTATTATTCTCCCACCACTTTGGTAATTAGCATTATTCCTCATGGAATGGTAGTTTGAAGCAAATGCATATCCCAATTTTAAAAATTCTAATTGGAACAATGTTAAAAGTACAAGGCCCCAGGACTTATCTTCCCCTGCAATCTATCCTGAATTACACATCAAGAAGGTGCTGAAAAGAAAGAATTTTCAAAAAATTGCTTTGTTTTAATTTAGCTAAAATAAATGTGGCACACTCTCCCATCAGCAATGACAGGCTTTATTACATGGAAATCTTTCATCCCGGGCAATGCATTCTACATGCAGAGTTCCTGGCTTTCCGTGAATCTCCCGTGGCCTAAAAGTCAAACCAAGAATAATAATGTTAACATTTGCTCTCTGCCTGAAAATGTTGTATAAACAGGTCAATATGTCACATTCTATTTTGAAAGAATAAAGAGCTCACAATATCATCCAAGAAATATATTTCAGTAAATCTTAGGAACAATGAGAAAAATGAAAGTTCTTTAATATAATGGAACTAAAATCAAAATTATTCTATAGTCTATTCGTAGTTTATTCTCAAAAACACTAGCATTAGAAATATTAATCACCTCTTTTTTGTGTGATATATTAGCAACAGCAGAGATACATTTATTTTCATGAGTCTTATGAGCAATTGGTGGATTTCTCAAATTTGCTTCATCCTGACTCAGTTGTGTGATATGCAAAGAAACAACTGAACAAGACCCTCAAGCCACTACAACAGGGTAAAAGTACGAAAGTGTGATCGATATGGCGGAGCCCATTTTAAAACCAACTAAAGGCCACATTGTCTTGGCATAAACCAGTCAAAGGCAAATGGCAATTTGTTTTATATTTCACTTCACATGGAAAGAAGTAAAATAGGCTCTTCATTTGTTATCGCCCAATGGATACAAAGTTAAAACCTACCGCTCTCAGTACCTGAAACAAAGGAAAAGTCATTTATCTGAATACTTGGTCATTTTCCTCACAACAGGCCTGCTTACACTTCACACAGTGAGACTCTAAAGTCAATGTGTTGTAATGTGAGTATTATTAAAAGTAAGTTAATACTAATCGGGAAGCTGTTGGTAATGAGAGGCTGGTTCCAGGTCTGGCGGTGTTTTACTCCCGGTATGCATTGTGTATAGTTCCACCACCCAGGCCGCACAAGGTACTTGAAAGCCTCTGTATTGTAAATATCATTTGCCATCCCAGATAAAGATGCTCTTTTGGCCTTTAAATTGTCGAGTGGTTCTTTTGTAAAGTAGAAGTTACCACACAATGTACAACATCTTCTCATTGAGCATATTGCATCCTTTTGGGCTCAATGTCAACATAACATGGACCAGTATTAATATATCATCAGTATTTCTTGTATTTGTGTTCATATTTGCACCATTCCTGCAATTTTTCCTCCTTCAGTATTTCTGAATTAATATCATGTTTCTTGCATTTACAACTCCCACTGACTGACATTTGTTAAGCACTAATTATCTTACTACCATATTTCAAATTATACTAGTTATGGCACAGCAGTTAAATCGGACTCATGATCCACAGATCTAAGTTAAAATTCTACTACAGCCATCATGGTCTTTGAACTTGGTTAATAAACTAGAATTGTACATCAAAACTAGCCATTAGTAAAGGGATACCAGACTGTTGTAGACAGCCATCAGCTTCACTAATAACATTAAAGAATATCATTAAGGAAGAAAGCTGTATGATAATGACTCTTAAATTACAAGTAAGCCATTATAACCTCTACATCACAGGGAATAAAACCAAACAGACGACCCTGCATTAAATGATGTGCTGAATTCAAACACCACAAACATGTCCATGCAACTTTGCAAAGATCTCCTCACAAACATCTGGTGTCTAATTGGGAGGGATAGTCCAAAGACAGGTTGTGCACCAGGTCTCTATAGAGGTCTAAAAGTTACTTGTTTATTGATTTTATTGAGATACAGCATGGTGTAGGCCCTTCTGGCCCTTTGAGCCATGCTGGCCAGCAATTCCCCCAATTTAACCCTAGCCTAATCACAGGACAATTTACAATGACCAATGAACATACCAATCTGCAGGTCTTTGGACTGTGGGAGGAAACCGGAGCACCCAAAGGAAACCCATGCGATCACGGGGAGAACATGCAAACTTCTTACAGACAGGAGGAGGAATGGAAACCAGGTCTGCCATTGTGCCAATGACTATGCTACCACGCCGGTAAGCAGTAACTCTGTAAATCCTCAGCATTGACTCCAGATCACGTAAAGTCTGATGGGTAAGCAACGTCTGTCAGTTGGATGTATCAGTGATCCTCCACATGAAAGGAACACTTAGTAGCACCATCTCTGGCTGCATCCTGAAGAATATATTCACCGGATTGGGTCTGCAGCAGACAGTGAGTGAGCCAACACAAAGGATAAGTACATTTGTCCTCAACCTCACTAATGTATCTGTGGCATACACGTTTGTCTATTGGTAAAACTGACCACCCCTCAGTCCTTGAGGCGACAAAGTCCCATTTTCACTCTGAGGACAATCTCCATATTGTCATGTATACCAGTGAGCAAAGTGGGAAAGGCTCACAACAGATCTGGCAGCTCAAAGCCAGTCATTCACAAGGCGCCGTGGAGCAACAGCAGCAGAAGTGTATATCATTACAACCTGTAACTTCCTGGTGTGATATGTCTCTCACTCAACTGTAACAGAGAAGCTGGGGTGGGAGGGGGTGTGGAGGAGAGGGGAGGCTACCCCGGTGAAATAAACACCATGGAAAGGCATGTTAGGAGCAAAGCCAAGCATGCAGAAAACGAGGTGCCAACGATGTGGAGCTGCAGCAGATGGTAGCATACCCGTCAAGCAGCAGGAATAGCATACAACAAGTGATTCTAAACCAACAAAGCTCTGCACATGTCTCGCCATTAAAGGGGGAGGACAATTAGACAGTTAAGGAGGAGGAGGCGCCAAGAAAATCCCCATCTTGGTCAATGTTGAAACCCAGTAAGTGAGTGCGAAAGACAAGGCTGAAATATCCAGAAATCTATTCAGCAGACCCACTGAATACACAATCCATCACGAATCATTCTGAGAGCCCCTCCATCATGGAAGCTACTCATTAGCCAATGAGATTTATTTCACATGATACCAATGGCATCATGCGATACAACTCAGTTATGGAAGCAACAACATCTTGGCTGTAATACTTAAATAGCTGCACCTTCAAACAAGCTGTTCTAGTGCAGATACAACACTGGCATCCTTCTGACAATATGGAAATTTGCCCAGCTACATTTGGCTCACACAAAGCAGGATAAATTCAATTCAGTTAATTACTAATCAGTCTACTCTCAATCATCAGCAAAGTGATGCTGACAGTGCTTTCAGGACCAGCAAACAACACTCACTCACCAGTCTGCTTACCGATGCCCACTTTGCATTTAGTTCCAGGTCTCATTGCCGCATTGGTATAAAGATTGAATTCTGGATGTGATGTGGGTGAGATCACTCTGAGCATGACGCCAACATTTAACAGGAGCCCTGTTCAAACTGAAAACCCCGACATCTGCAAGTCAGAGTTCCTCTACTGACCTACGGCATCTCCTTTGCCCTCTTTCATGCCAAGGTTTAGGAAGAGCTGAACCACTTCTCAGTGAAGGCAGACACTGTGTCAGCACAACCTTTGGTCAAATGAGCAAGTGAGCTTTCCAAAATCTAGACCACAGACAAAACTCAGGAGCCATTGGAGAGCAGTGACCCTACATGCCTGTAAGGCCTGGACTACCTATAACAGACATCTCAAGCCACAAAAAAATGTTCTATCATTGTCACCTCTACAAAATCCTCCAAGTTCAAAGGAAGGATAATCAAATCTATGTCATTGTGATGGATTAGGATGTAGAATTGTTATTTTCCTACGCTCGCTTATAA
The DNA here is from genome assembly GCF_030144855.1 of Hypanus sabinus. Lineage (NCBI taxonomy): Eukaryota > Metazoa > Chordata > Chondrichthyes > Myliobatiformes > Dasyatidae > Hypanus > Hypanus sabinus. The sequence continues at coordinate 85,035,636 of NC_082720.1, forward strand.
TTTTTATATAATCTCTCACATACTTGTTTTTGTTCTGTAGTAATTGTAGTACAGCCGGCTCTGTATTTTCTAGAAGCTTCTCATTCTTTTTGCAGCAGTTGTCTCGCCATTTAAATCTGGCTATGTTATAGGTTCATTGTTATCACCAGAGTGATGTTACCTCTAGTCCGAGTATGAGATGACCAAATTTTCTTTTTCTTTGTCTTTTAATTTTGTCCTTTCTTTGTTCTTGTAACAGTTAATAGAACAGCCATAATCACCCAGTTTTATTCCACACTCTTGACTTTAGAAGAACCTCTGGATCAATATCACCAGATCCAAAATTGTCCTCTGCCAGGCTAATGACCCCAGCGATGAAGTCCTGGTTCCTTTAAAGTTGCTGATTCTGGTACAGGCCATGTTATTTGCATAGACCACACAATGGCCATCAGTAGACACTTCAGTATGAGCTCTGCTATGGGAACTGATTGTCAGGTGGACAGAGCAAATTGTTTATGTTCAAAGCTTTCCTGAGGTAGTGCAATATCCCCACTGACACCTGGGAAGCTCTGGTCCATGATTGCTTAAATAGAGAAGGAACATTCAGGATTGTATTAACAACCTCAAGGCCACACATCAAGAGCACGAAGAAACCCCTGCACAAGCTCCAGAAGAATTGTAGTACCTCACTCTCTCACTCTATTACCAACCTCACAACCCAACTTTGGAATCATGTGCGATTCCCACATCTGCCTCATCGGCTACCCACAAAACTGGGATAAAAGCAAGAGTAGTGAGTCTCTAAACAACTGAATGATTATCTTCACCTAACTGTGACAATGAAGCTATCAGATAGAAAATCTAATTAAATGGAAGTCCGTTCATATTCTGATGCCATTGCCCTGTGAAGCCAATGGTATAGAGAGAATCTGGGAAAATGGGATTTGTCACAGGAGACATCCACATGATAAATTTTCATTAACAGCTGATTGGGATTGGCCACCTATTAGCCAAATGCCCAGATTTTATTTTTCAGTCAAGACCCAAACAGCTAGATTCTGGAAATCTGAAGTAAAAATAGAAAACCAACCAACAATCTTCCCATAAAACACTACTGCTCAAACATCTGCAATAGGGGTTTGGGTTTGGTAGGAAAATCAAAAGTTGTTACCAAACCCCTATTGCAGATATTTGAGAGCAGTGTTTTATGGGAACATTGTGAAAGTGTGGAGATCAAGTTGAAAATAAAGCAGTGTAGATGTGGAAGCACAAAACACATGCAGAAAATGCTGGGAAAAGCACCGAGATCAGGTTTCCAAGTTGGTTGGCCAAGACTGCTGCTTGGCAGGCAGAAGCAAAAATAAATTGTATTGAACATTAATTCAACATAAATGTCAAGTATCATTAGTATCATTTACCTGGTGGAAAGTGTTCCTAGTTTGATCCTGGTCAGAAATCACCAACGAAGGGATTCTCAACTCCTTTTTCAGCATTTTGCACTTTCCTGGAATTAAATCATTGGTTTACACAGCAATTTTTATTGATCCATTAAATGTAAAGTCATACAGCTGAGTTTGCATTTGTGTTGTGATATTAAAGTGTCCTGCATTATTCCTTGTATTCCTGCAAACTCCCCTAATCCATGCCATTTAGTTCCCAGTGTGGTAATTATTTCACAGCACCTGCTTTTTGATCAGTTTTTATTGAAGATGACAATAATCATCTCAAAGAAAGTTCACTCTTTATTGGATGGATTACAATATGAACAATTACAAGATTAATGCAAATTCAGCCTGATTATAATAAAATCTGAGATTATTCATAGTAACCAAAGGAAACTTGATGAGGATAATGGTATTCTCACCTACAGAGCAGCTAGGATCGCAGAAGCTGGGTAATAGATGTGCCACATAAAAGACTGGGTGTGGATGAAATGACAATTACAAACACAAGAAAATCTGCATAGGCTGAAAATCCAAAGCAGTACACTCAAAATGCCACAGGAACTCAGCAGGTCAGACAATCTATGGAAAAGAATAAACAGTCATAATTTCAGGCCGAGACCCTTCATCAGGATGGGGATAAAGCGTCTCAGCCTAAAACATCGAGTGCTCTTTTCCATTGATGCAGACTGACCTGCTGAGTTCCTCCAGCATTTTATGTGTTTTGCTTTAAATTAAGTTTGTTTTCAAGGAACAAACACTGATAATATATCAGGAGTTAGTCCTGGACTGCCTGCTGTTGTTTCCAAGGTAGTGACGTGAAGTCCAGAGAACCAGACGGCTACTGTCACCAGTGCACTGTGTCTCAGATATGTATCCCAAGAAAGGAAAGGAATGCCAGCTATCATTAAAGATAGCAGTAGTATCACATGTTGAAACATGAATTGTAAGGGTAGTTCTGTCCTCTCCCCTATTACAACCAATGCTACAATCTGTTTTTGTGAAGGCAAGTGTCAGCAGTAGTTCCCAACGAAGCTGTTCATATTCAGCTTGTGCCTCAAATGAAGTAAAAGGCTTTCCTGATGTTTATGTAAATGAGATTTATATATTCCAGGATGTACATTGTACACATTTCTCTGACATTAAATGTACCTTGTGGACCAGTTACAGGAAATGGCCTGGAACTGACTTCAAAACCTTACATGGCATATTTCTCAGGGAGTAGGAATCTTTGGAATTGTCTGACCAAGGTGGTATTAGAAACTCAGTTACTGATTTATTCAGGACAGAGATCAATAGATTTGTAGCTATTAAAAGAACCACAGTGTGGTGCTAGTGCAGGAAAGTGATGCTGAGGGAAAAAGATCAGCCATGATATTGAAAGGTGGAGCAGGCAGGAGGGAGAGAATGGTATGTTTCTGAATCTCCTTTCCTACAACACTTCACGTGTTCAGTTACGAATCTTGTCAGCCCATAGCGGTAGGGTCAATGGGCTCCAGAGACTTCTCATCCAGTACTAACTTACATATCATGATCTGGGAAACCATTTGGCCTACAGATTCTGTCTACACTTCTCGCTGCCTTGGTAAAGCAGCCAGCACAGCCAAAGACCCCACATTTTCTCTTCCCCCCCTCTCCCATCAAGCAGAAGATTTTAAAAAAGCCTGAAAGTACATACTAGCTGGCTCAAGGGAAACTTGTACCCCACTGTTGAATGGTTCCTTAGTACATGGACTCTTCAAGACTTAAGTTGATTTATCACACGTACATCACATTGTTTGTGCTCACAAAGAACACACCCGAGAGTGCACTGGGGGCAGCCCGCATGTGTTACAGTGCCACCTTAGCATGCCCACAACCCTTGGCAGAACAAGAGAGAACACAACAAACATCAAAACAACAACTGACCTCACAATCTACCTCATTGTTTTCCTGCTATGCACCTTCTCTGTAGCTGTTACACTTTTTTCTGCATTGTCTTATTGTTTTACCTTGCACTTCCTCAACACATTGTGTAATGACTTGATCTGCATGAACAGAATGCAAAACAAGCTTTTCACTCTATATCGGTACATGTGACAATAATCTTCTTCGGCTGTCCATCGATTTCGATGTTGACTCTGCTGAGAGTTTAGTCTCTGCAGGCACGTTTATGAGCCACAAGAGCAGCACTGGATCGGCACTGTCTCCCACATCGGTCGCATTTGTCATCTGACTGGTCTGCGTTCATGACCTGCTTCATATTTCTTCTGCCTTTTCTCCTTGATAGCTGGGATTGACTTCTTGACAATGTAGCGCCAACTTCTTCTGCCCAAAGCATCTTCCTCCCAGGTGTTGACATTCATGTCGGTGTTGGTGCTTGAGCACATCTTTGTAGCGCAGCTTCTGACCACCATGCTTCCTCTTTCCTTCATGTAGCTCACCACAGAAAACAGCTTTGGGTAAACGATCACCGCTGACTCTTGTGACATGACCAGGCCAGTGCAGCTGAGAAGCTGTGATGAGTGATTCTATGCTGACTGTCCCAGCACGTTTGAGCACCTCCACATCTGGTACCCTCTCTTGCCACTTGATGTGTAATATTTGGCATAAATGCATGTGACAGTAATAAACTAACTTCAATTCCATTGAATCCATGCTGAACTCAGTCAACTCCATCTGTCCCTACCACCTCCCTTTATTTCCCTGTACTACCATTATGTAAATCCTTTCCTATACGTCAATCAATACTTCTTTGATTCCTTTGCATTCACCTACATCACAGGGTAGAGGACAGTAGCTAATTACCTTAACAACACGTATTTGGATTTGGCAGAGCACCAGGTGCAAACTCACCTGGTGATGTGCGATTGTACAGGCAATGCTTGAGTATTTGATACAGGTCCCTGGCATTGTGGGACAGCAGCACTAATTGTTGCACTACTAAGCCAGTTATTTTATCATACTCACTCCCATGGCCTGTTTCTAATATTTACTTCTTTAGCTGGAAGATGTTACCTTTCAAAATTGAAGACGTCAGATAGATTGCTCATAATCAATTAGAGAAAGGAGTATTGTAGTCAAAAGAATCTTGAGGTATAATCCCTCCTGGCATCAACCACCCCCACCCTTCTTGTAATCTCCTCTGCCAAGGAAGCCTTTAGATTTTCTCCTTATCAACAAAGTACTCTTCAGTTCACCTTGATAAAGAGCAGTAACGTTGATGACTCCAAAGTGCAATTCTCGGACAAACAACAACCTCTCCTCTAAATGAATCCACAATAAATCTGCAAACAGTTAAGTACTCCTTTGCAAAGAGTAGGTGCAAGCCTACTAAACACATTGATGAAGGAAAAGCAGTAGATGTAGTGTATATGGATTTCAGCAAGGCATTTTATAAGGTACCTCATGCAAGGCTTATTAAGAAAGTAAGGAGGCATGGGATCCAAGGGGACATTGATTTGTGAATCCAGAACTGGCTCGCCCACAGAAGGCGAAGAGTGGTTGTAGACGGGTCATATTCTGCATGGAGGTCGGTGACCAGTGGTGTGCCTCAGGGATCTGTTCTGGGACCCTTACTCTTTGTGATTTTTAGAAACAACCTAGATGAGGAAGTGGAGGGATGGGTTAGTAAGTTTGCTGATGACACAAAGGTTGGAGGTGTTGTGAATAGTGTGGAGGGCAGTCAGAAGTTACAGCGGGATATTGATAGGATACAAAAATCGGCTGAGAAGTGACAGATGGAGTTCAACCCAGATAAATGTGAGGTGGTTCATTTTGGTAGGTCAAATATGATGGCAGTTAATAGCACTAATGGTAAGACTCTTGGCAATGTGGAGGATCGGAGGGATCTTGGGGTCCAAGTCCATAGGACCCTCTAAGCAGCTGTGCAGGTTGACCCTGTGGTTAAGAAGGCATATGGTGTATTGGCCTTCATCAATCGTGGAATTAAATTCAGGAGCCAAGAGGTAATATTGCAGCTATGTAGGACCCTGGTCAGACCCCACTTAGAGTACTGTGCTCAATTCTGGTCGCCTCACTACAGGAAGGATGTGGAAGCCATAGAATGGGTGCAGAGGAGATTTACAAGGATGTTGCCTGGATTGGGGAGCATGCCTTATGAAAACAGGCTCAGTGAGCTCGGCCTTTTTCCCTTGGAGGACTGAGGATGAGAGGTGACCTGATAGAGGTGTACAAGATGATGAGAGGTATTGATCGTGTGGATAGTCAGAGGCTTTTTCCCAGGGCTGAAATGGTTGCCACAAGAGGACACAGGTTTAAGGTGCTGGGGGAGTAGGTACAGAGGAGATGTCAGGGGTATGTTTTTTTACTCAGAGAGTGGTGAGTGCGTGGAATGGGCTGCCGGCAATGGGGTCTTTTAGGAGTCTTTTGGATAGGTACATGGAGCTTAGAAAAATAGAGGGCTATGGGTAAGCCTAGTAATTTCTAAAGTAGGGACATGTTCGGCACAACTCTGTGGGCCGAAGGGCCTGTATGGTGCTGTAGGCTTTCTATGTTTTCTATGTTTTTCTAAGATCTTTCCTACTGTTCAGATCAATCTCTGATCTCAGAATGTACTTTAGATACACAAAATGACTCCATTTGTCAGGAAACACATTGAATGAGCAATGCTGTATAACGTGTGTGTAAGGTGATAATCTGAACTATGTGAATCAGTGAGGCACAATGTTAGAAGTATATTATAATGTGCCAGTGATTTAAAATGCATGTAAATGGGGACCTGCAGTGCATGAAAATCCATATCTACACAACTGTCTTCCCATTTCTGTGGTTTTAAATAGTGAAACAATGAACTCCTCAAGCCAATTATCATTTCAGCTTCATGATGTTACAGCTGAAGGCATAACAACAACAGAAAAGGCAGTAAACATTCTCCTACATATCATTCCATAATAAATTTGCAAACAAGGGTCAATGACCTGAAAGGTTAATTATGTTTTCCTTTCCATAAATACTGCCTAGCCTGTTGACTATTTTCTTCATTTCTGTCTCTGTTTCAGATTTCCAGCATCCGCAGTTTACTTCATTTTTCACCTGAAGGCAGACTACTCTTATCCAAATACATCGGAAAATGACCACTTGCAATCTTCTGTATATTTCTAATAATTAAAAATGCAGTAGTTCGAGAAAATCTCTTTCCTTTCTAAACTAACTCATCCATGACGTGCAAGATTATTGCATATATACAGTATTAAGAAGACACAATGCTTTGTGTAGTTAACATTAGACAAATGCTATTTATAAATCTAAATGTTAATATCTTTAAGCTGTTTTAATAAGTGTTCATTGAAATGGTTGGCATATAGAACCTCCTGTTTAAAATAAGTATCAGCTGTCAGTTACTGATGCCTCCAATTAGCTCTCAATGTGCTAAAGAATTTATTTTCCATTATGAAGTTTTTATTTGAGCCAGTTGACATTTGTCTACAGATCAATTAAAAATGCATGGCTGAGATGCTGAGTAATTGCAGTTTAGAATTCAACTCTGGAGTTTTTTACATAATGAAAACCCTCTTCTTTCAGTCATAGACCATGTGACCATTTTCTATCGTCGAAAGCTGAGCACATAGTGCAGGATATTCCTGGATTCAGAAATCATGACCCAAATTTAACAGTTGCTACTGAGTGTGAATGAGAAAACAAACATATTTTCCCACTAGCCCAATTTCCTATTAACAAAGTTGCCACATTTATCTTTGGTCTTGAAAGTAAAAGGAAATAGACAGGAAGGAAGCAGGGTCCTACTTTAGATATGCACCTTGGATCCAATGAAGTAATTAAGGTGCAGAATGCAATTTCCAACAGATGCCTAAGAGGACTGCTATTTTACAAAAAAGGGGGTGATTTCAGGCTCTTTCCCCGGCAGACAAAATCTCTCATAAGGTAGATCATAGGTCAGAAGCCCAAGGAAGTAAATTTAAACAATAGACAATAGACAATAGGTGCAGAAGTAGACCATTCAGCCCCTCGAGTCTGCACCGCCATTCTGAGATCATGGCTGATCACTCACTATCAATACCCAGTCCCTGCCTTGTCCCCATATCCCTTGATTCCCCTATCCATCAGATATCTATCCAGCTCCTTCTTGAAAGCATCCAGACAATTGGCCTCCACCGTCTTCTGAGGCAGTGCATTCCACACCTCCACAACTCTCTGGGAGAAGAAGTTCTTCCTCAACTCTGTTTTAAATAACTGACCTCTTATTCTCAATCCATGCCCTCTGGTACTGGACTCTCCCAACATCTGGAACATATTTCCTGCCTCAATCCTATCAAATCCTTTAATTATCTTAAACGTTTCAATCAGATCCCCTCTCAATCTCCTCAATTCCAGTGTGTACAAGCCAAATCTCTCCAATCTCTCTGCGTAAGACAGCCCTGCCATCCCAGGAATCAACCTAGTGAATCTATGCTGCACTTCCTCAATTGCCAGAATGTCCTTCCTTAAACCTGGAGACCAAAACTGTACACAATATTCCAGGTGTGGTTTCACCAGGGCTCTGTACAAATGCAAAAGGACATCCTTGCTCTTGTACTCTTGTAATAAAGGCCAACATTCCATTTGCCCTCTTCACTGCCTGTTGCACTTGCTCATCCACCTTCATTGACTGATGAACTAGGACTCCGAGGTCTCTTTGCATTTCTCCCTTACCTAACTCTACACCGTTCAGACAATACTCTGCCCTCTTGTTCCTGCTTCCAAAGTGGATAACTTCACATTTATTCACATTGAATGACATCTGCCAAGTATCTGCCCACTCACCCAGCCTATCCAAGTCTCCCTGTATTCTCCTAACGTCCTCTTCGCATGTCACACTGCCACCCAGTTTAGTATCATCAGCAAACTTGCTGATATAGTTTTCAATGCCCTCATCTAAATCATTGACATAAATCGTAAAGAGCTGTGGTCCCAATACAGAGCCCTGTGGTACCCCACTAGTCACCTCCAGCCAGTCGGAGAAACACCCATTCACTGCTACCCTTTGCTTTCTATCTGCCAACCAGTTTTCTATCCATGTTGAAACCCTGCCCCCAATGCCATGAGCTCTGATTTTACTCACCAATGTCCTATGTGGCACCTTATCGAATGCCTTCTGAAAATCTAGGTACACTACATCCACTGGCTTACCCTCGTCTAACATCCTTGTTACACCCTCAAAAAACTCCAACAGATTAGTCAAGCATGATTTGCCCTTGGTAAATCCATGCTGGCTCGGCCTAATCCTATTACTGCCATCAAGATATGCCACTATTTCGTCCTTAATAATGGACTCAAGCATCTTCCCCACGATTGACGTTAGGCTAACAGGGCGATAGTTCTCCGTTTTCTCCTTCCCTCCCTTCTTGAAAAGTGGGATAACATTAGCCACTCTCCAATCTTCAGGAACTGATCCTGAATCTAAGGAACATTGGAAAATGATTACCAATGCATCCGCAATTTCCTGAACCACCTCTTTTAGAACCCTCGGATGCAGACCATCTGGACCCGGGGATTTATTAGCCTTCAGTCCTATCAGTCTACTCATCACAGTTTCTTTCCTAATGTCAATCTGTCTCAATTCCTCTGATATCTTATGACCCTGGCCCATCCATACATCTGGGAGATTGCTTGTGTCCTCCCTGGTGAAGACAGATCTAAAGTACGCATTAAATTCCGTTGCCATTTCCCTGTTTCCCATAACAATTTCTCCCAATTCATTCTTCAAGGGGCCAACATTGTTCTTAACTATCTTCTTTCTCTTCACATAGCTAAAAAAGTTTTTGCTATCCCCTTTTATATTCCTGGCTAGACTGAGCTCATACCTGATTTTTTCTCTCCGTATTGCTTTTTTAGTTAAGATCTGCTGTTCCTTAAAACTTTCCCAATCATCTGTATTCCCACTCATCTTAGCCCTGTCATACTTCTTTTTCTTTATTGCGATACAATCTCTGACTTCCTTTGTCAACCATATTTTTTTCTGATCTCGTTATGGAACAACAAGGGGACGGGTCTACTCTTTCTGACTGGGAAGCCTTAGGCTTCCGTTCCCCCAGCCTACCACCCCCCACCACACACAAATGATGCAAGATGAGTCCCTGACCTCCTGCAGCCCCTTAGTAACCACATTTTCACCATTTCTGTCATGGTTGCCACCTTTAACTTATTTACATGTTCCCACTAGCCAGAGCAACTGCCAAACAGGAGTATACAGCAAGTTCTTTAAGAGGGCAAATGATATGTTAGTTTCTATGACTCAAAGTTTTGAATACTGAATAGCAAAGTCTTACTGCAGTCCTGTATGGCTGGTGAGACCAAATCAGTAGTGCTGTGTGCGATTTTGGTCTCCTCACTTGAGAAGGAATATGCTTGCAACTGAGGAAATACTGCAAAATCTTACAAGACTGATTTGGCAGGATTAGTGGTTTTGTTGTACGAAGATAAGTTGATTAGGCCCATATTCTTTAGAGTTTAAAATTTACAAAATTCTTCCCACTTCTACTAACCCTGGCTACTGCCTCTTTAGTATACCTTTTCAGGCATGGGCACTTTTCAAGTGCAGTGATTTGTTTTAAGATATGCTTCTCTATTGAAGAAATAATATTTTAAAAATGATTTTTCTCATGGTTAATTGCATCTACTGGGTGAAGTGAAGGCAGTGGAATATCTTTAACCCTGTTGCCTGGGCACCTCAAAGCATATGTTGAAGCATATCTTCTTCATGTCCTAGAGTGTAATTTCACCTCTATAAATATTTTGTAATTTCTAGCGAGTGCAGAAGCCAAATCAACAATTATTAATCATTAATTTTAACTTACTGGTTATCTAAATATTCTCCTGCATGCTTTCCTCAGGATGACATCTCAATAGACTTGAGCTAAAGGCAGCTAAACAGGTTTATTTGACAGTAAATGGACAATGAGCACCATAGAATTAAGCCTTAATCATAGCTCCTGAGAAGTTTCTAAAATATTAGTATTGGCTGTGCAAACTGCAAGTTGCACATGCATTAATCTTTACATGGAACCTAGTTGCTGACCATAGTCCTTCTGAACTATGTCCATGATGAATTCAATTAGAACAAGAAATATGTATTAATATTCATTTCTGTGGCCCCCGATGACTAGCTGAGATTTGCTATTTGTTACTACTCCTTGAAATGAATATAATTATAAACCAACTACTTTTACTTGTTTTACTTTCTATTCTGTACCCGTCAATGATCATTAGGACAAGATTCTTGCATAGGCGGAGTATTTGGACTATTCCTCCAGAATACTGGGCAGGGAGTTTAAATTCTGCTGATTTTTATCAGTTGCTAACATTGACAGTAAAATAACAATGCTGATGTCAGCATGAAACATAAATGATTGGCAGGTAATTCAGCTTAATCCACTATTCCTCAAGCCTACACATTTTGCTTTTAAATGAAAATTTTGACCTTTTTCTACTCTGATCACCTGCAGTTGCGTCATGGACACACATTATGGCCTCTTAAAAAGCCATCCTCCTCAGCATTTCCTAAGTACCTCACCCAGGCAATTCCCACAGAAAAGCAACATTCCCTTCAGCAGTCGGACAGGCATAAGTATACTTGGTATTTGGAGCAAGAAAAGGTGATTAAAGTGTCCAGTGTTCTTTGGAAGTTAAAGGAGGAAGAGTTAAATAAGGAGGAGGTAGAGGAGTGATTAATGTAAAATTGCTCTGTGGTTAATCATCTTAAACAAGTCCTGAGAATGCTTGTTACTTGTGCAGAATTCTAATGTCTATAATTTCCTCATGGAAAGATATTGTCATTTTATTGAACACATAAAAGGTGAACTATTAATCACCACCTCTTTATAAGAGTATCTGCAGGTTTAAATCTGAGATAAAAGTAAGAACATGCCATGGGTGAGAAAAGAGCACTTGTTTTGCCTGTCTAAAGTACTTAATTTCAGGCCAATTTCACTTCTAGCTTTTTGGTCTCTGATGTGAATTACCAATAAATAAAATCACAGGAAAAGAGTCTGATAATTTTTCTGTAATGCTTCCTGTGAACGATTTCTCCCAAAAGTAGAAAGTTTTGAATTATGTTCTTCTTTTATGTTAGGGATTACGCGTGTTGCTCCAATTCATGGAAATTCAATCTGAAAGCTGGGAACCAAAACTGAGCATGACTTGCCACTTTAAAATGTCATTGTAATGCCTGTAGGTTTAGAGCATTTCATTATGCAATCTTGTCATGGTACTAATAACACATGGTGAGCAAGTGCCGCAGAGATGACTCACTGCAATAAACATGCACAGTTCTTACGCAGACTGGGCGAGGCACTGTGTGCGTACAGTGGGTGTAGAAAATCCAGAAGACAGATTGTTGATTGCAAGAAGTGCTGAAGTTTTTATCCAAACGCAGTTGTTAAATCTGTCTTTTTCAGCCTCACGTGGCATGAAAATTGACAACCCAGAGTGAAAGGTGAGGACCATTGCCAAATCCTTCTACATCACTCCAGAAATTCAAATTGGCAATTCCCAGAATGAGTCACCTTTGAGCATCTGACGTGGTTCTTGCTTTAGTAACATACACAATGACATAATTTGAAACAGAATGCTGCAAATACTTAGCAGGTCAGGCTGCATCTGTGGGAAAAGAAAGGTAGTTAATGTATCAGGTCAGAGAACCTTTATGAAAACTGGCAGGTAAATGAAAGAAGCTTCTTAAGAAGCAAGGGTCATTGGGGAAGGGATGTCTCTGACAGGATAAACTGAGTGACAATGGGGGATATGCAGTAAGCAAGGTTGCCTGGTCAGTGAGTGAATAGGAGCAGAAAAGAGAAAAAGTAACTGAGCAAAGACGGTGGACAACAGAATGTAAGAGTAACGTAAAGCAGAGGAAGAAGACATGCCCCAACAGATCAGACTGAGAATGTCCTCCACTCCTAGAGGCAAAAAGAAAAAGAAAGGAGTAAAAGCCGGAAGCAAGAGGCCAATATCACAGATGGAGAACAGATACAGACAGAAATCAAATTGTAGTATTGAATCAGAAGTTCAGAAGGCTGCAATGTGCCCAGGATTTGGATGAGCTTTTTTCTCCCCTCAGGCTCAAGTTTGGACCTCTTTTCCCAAAGATCTGACCTGGCTCTCTGAGCTCCTCCAGCATTCTCTGTTTTATTTTATTTTGGATGTAACATGGGATCAGAAGATGTTGAATCCTTGTGGGGTGAGTTAAGAAACTGCAAGGGTAAAAGGACCCTGATGGCACTTGTATACAGGCCTCCCAACAGTAGCTGGAATGAGGACCACAGATTACAACGGGGAATAGAAAAACCATGTCAAAAAGAGCAATGTTATGATAGTCAAGGGAGATTTTAACACGTAGGTAGATTGGGAAAATCAGGTTGGAAATGAATTTCGAAAGAGTGAATTTGTTGAATCCCTATGAGATGTCTTTTTGGAGCAGTTTGTCGTTGAGCCTTTTAGGGTATCAGCTATACTGATTGTTGGTGTTACGTAATGAAGCAGGGCCGATTAGGGAGTTTAAGGTAAAGGAACACTTAAGAGACAGTGATCACCCTATGACTGAGTTCAACTTGAAATTTGATAGGGAGAAAGTAAAGTCTGACGTCCTTTGACAAGGTGCCACACATGAGGCTGCTTACTAGGTTAAGAGCCCATCGTATTACAGGAAGTTGCTAGCATGGTTAGAGCATTGGCTGATTGGTAGTAGGCAGCAAGTGGGAATAAAAGGGTCCTTTTCTGGTTGGCTGCTAGGGACTAGTGGTATTCTCCAGGGGTCAATGTTGGGACCGCTTCTATTTATGCTGTATATCAATGATTTAGATGATGCAATAGATGGCTTTGTTGCCAAGTTTGCAGACGATATGAAGATTGGTGGAGGGGCAGGTAGTGTTGAGGAGGCAAAAAGGCTGCAGAAGGACTTAGACAGATTAGGAGAATGGGCAAGAAAGTGGCTAATGAAATACAATCCTGTAAAATCCATGGTCATGCACTTTGGTAGAAGAAGTAAATGTTCAAACTATTTTCGAAACTGGGAGAAAATCCAAAAATCTAAAATGCAAAGACACTTGGGAGTCCTTGTGCAGAACACCCTAAAGATTAAATTGTAGTTTGAGTTGTTGCTGAGGAAGTTAAATGCAAAGTTAGCCTTCATCTAGAGGTCTGGAATAAAAGAGCAGGGACATGATGCCGAAGCTTTAGAGGCATCGGTGAGGTCTCACCTTGAGTATTGTGACCAGTTTTGGGCTGCTTATCTTGAGATGTGCTGGCATTGGAGAGAGTTCAGAGGAGTTTCACGAGCAGGATTATGGGAATGATTGACTCTGGGTCTGTACTCACTGGAATTTAGAAGGATGAGGGGGGATCTCATTGAAACCTTTTGAATGTTGAAAGGCCTAAACAGAGTAGATGTGGAAAGGATGTTTCCCATGGCGGGGGAGTTTAGGACAAGAGGGCACAGTCTCAGGATAGAGGGGTGTCCATTTAAAGCAGAGATGCAGAGAAATTTCTTTAGCCAGGGGGTGGTAAATTTGTGGAATTTGTTACCACATGCAACTGTGGAGGCCAGGATGTTGGATATATTTAAGGCAAAGATTGATAGGTTCTTGATTGGCCATAGCATCAAAGGTTACAGGGAGAAGGCTGGGCATTGGGGTTCAGGAGGGGGTAAAGAAAGTATCAGCCATGATTGAATGGTGGAGCAGACTTGATGCGCCAAATGGCCTAGTTCTTGCTCCTATGTCTAATGTCCACATTTCCAACATTTGCAGTTATTTTTGATTTTAATATGGAAATGAATAGTGCACATTAATGCTCTTTTATAGCTGTATTTATATCCTGGGATAAGTTATGATGCTTTTATTCTCAAATGCCTTTATTTCCTATCCCACCATTACATTTCTTGAATGGCTAATGTGCCCATGTACTCTAACTCACTATATATTTTTTCTCTTTTTTGCTCTCTTTGTGCTCTATTAATTTAACTATATCTATTATTATAATTTATATTTAATATTATGTATTGCATTGTACTTCTGCTGCAAAACAACAAATTTCATGACGTATGCCGGTGATACTAAACCTGACGTGATGTATAAAAACAGCCAATCAGTGAACAGTATTTAGTTTTGAATTATTCATTTCTTTAACTTGAAAAAGATGTAACTTGCACCATCTTTCTGAGGGGAAAAAAAACAAGTGCTTGAGATTTTCAGCAAGAATGCGGGGGGGGGGGGGGGAAGAGAGGGAGAGAGGAAAAAAAACATTTGTCAATTCAGCTTGATGACTTTTCACTGGAACTGCCCAGCTCTTCTATAATCTGGAAAGGGTATTTATCTGAAGTTGTTGAAATTATTGTTAAATCCTGAGGACTGTGATGTGTCAAGTAAAAAGACGAGATGCTATCTCTCAAGCGTATCAAAGGTTGGAATTGCGAATGAAGTAAAGTCAGAGAGATTAGAGTGGAAGTAGAATGAGGAATTTACTTGTAAAACCTAGAAGCTGTGATCAAAGAGCATCAATCTAAAACATTAACCCTGTTTTTGTTTTACAGTTGCAGTTAGATCAGTTAAATATTTCCAGCATTCACTGTTATTTCAGATTTCCAACAGTTTGCTTCTTCAGCTTGTATCTCATACTTCATTTTTATTTTAATGTTCTCCTTTCTCTGTCCTGTCTCATTTGTCGCATATTTACAAATTCTTTCAGGTAGATTCACAGCATTTAACTGCTGTCTCTCAGACAGCTCCTACACCACTATGTCATTCAGTATCTCCTGCTCTCCTCTCCCACAGATATTTTCTTTGTTCCCTTCAACTTTCCTCCTTCTCTGCAACTTAAAACACATTTAAGTTGTATTAAATAGTTAACTGATCTGAATGCAACTGTAAAAAATGGGTTAATGTTTTAGTTTAATGCCTTTTGATCAGAGCCACCAGTTGTTTGTAACTATAATTCTTCATCCTACTTCCAGTCTGACTTCATACACAATTCCAATAGAGCCCTCAATAAGATTGAGATATAGCATCTCATTTTTCTGCTTGACATATTACACCTGGCAGCTGAATTCTATGCTGATGTCCACTGAGTTTAGAATATCAATAGCTTGTCCTATCTGGTATGCTTTCTCTGATTCCCTGTTCGCCAAAAAGCTCTTATAGAAAGGGTTTGACATCAGAAATTCAGTTATGGAATTTATGATAAGATTGTCAGTTCTGGACCAAGTTCCCTGAAAGGCGACTGAAAATTAAATGACAACAGAGAAAAATAAATCCAGGAAAATCTTACTTTTTAACATTACTTTTGTTGGGATTGGTGCATTTCTGGCAAGACCAGTATTTATAGTTTATCCCTAGTTTCCCTTGAGAAAGTGCTGATGGTCCACTTTCTTGAACTGCTACAGTCCTTCTCGTAAAGGTACAGATGTGGTGAACTACATATACCTGTCTGTACACCCCCCCCCCCCCCCGCTGACTGCTCCTGTGGCTCTTCCCACAGACCCCTGTATAAAGGCGATTGGAGGCACTGCTCCTCCCTCAGTCTCCAGGATGCTGTGTGGTGGTCTCTTGCTGCTGATGGTGCTTTCTTCCAGCCAATAAAAGCCTACCTTGACTCACGTCTCCAAGAGTTATTGATGGTGCATCAACAGACAGGGAGGGAATTCCAGTATTTAGACCCTCTGATAATGAAGAAACAGTAATATATTTCCAAGTCAGAATTGCATGAGACTTGGAGGGGAACCTGTTGGTGATGGTGTTCCCTTACACCTGTTGCCTTTGCCCTTCTTGATGAATTTTAGCTAACACATACTGCAGCCAAAGTGTATGAATCATGTGTAATATTCCTCCCTGAACAGTTTTAACTGAACTACAACATAGCTGTCTCTAGAAATTGTAGATATTCCAGTGATTAGGATTATAATAAAAATACATTGACCAAAATTATGTTTTTCTCTCTCCATAGGTGCTGCCTGGCCTGTTGAGTATTTTCAATACTTTCTGTAGTTAATATAAATTTCATCCTTAATGTACAAACACAATTATGGAGCCAAAAATAACCTCACCACTCTCTGATTCCAGTTATTCAAAGAAGTCTTTATGTTCATCTTAAGATCCATTACACCAAATGTGTGAGGTACTCATTTATCAGGTATAAATTGGCTTAATAACACATAATGCTCATTTGATATCCAGCCTTTGAAGTGGAAAAAATTGCACATTGTGAATTCTCTACTGCACTCCAGCATTCAGTTGTTACCATGCATTGGGCATCCAACTTGGTCAAAAAAAAACCTCGATCTTCCAACATCAGTGTTCCAAAAATCTCGTGACCATTTAGGAGAGAGAAGAAAGTACTTCTTAAATGTACAAGAGATTCTGCAGGTGCTAGAAATCCAGAGCAACACACTCAACATGCTGGAGGAACTCAGTGGGTCAGACAATATCCATGGAAGGGAATAAACAGTCGACGTGTCAGGCCTGGACCCTGGCCAGAAACATTGACTGTTTATTCACATCCATGGTTGCTGCCTGACCTGCTGAGTTCCTCCAGCATCTTGTGTGTGAAATTCCTATTATCTGTTTTTATTCCAACTAGCTTTTCCTCTTGTTCTAATTTTAAATGTTATTAATATTTCAGTCATGTTTCTTTATACTCCGTCCAGGAGAGTATGTTCTAGAGGACACTCTGAAGATTTGTTTGCCTCCCAGGTTCAAGTTTCAGCCAGACCTTAATTACACCTGCCCCAAAGAGGGAGAATACAAACTGAAAATAGCATTTGTAAGACCTTGGTTACAGATTTAACGTACAAAGGGATGGAACTGTTCATTCTGGTCCACAAATGAACTTTGTACAATCCAAAAGAAGATTTTTTTTGCCTTTTAACAAAAAAGTGGTTATAAAAGTCTTCTGCACAACTGCTGTACATGTGTTTTTTCTCCCTCTCCCCTTTTGATCCACCTCTGCCCCCCATTTTAGCTCCTTTTTTATCCCCTTCTGTTCTTTGTTCAATCCACCTATTACCTGAACATTTTCCCCACCATCCCGTTCCCCATCTGCCATTTTCACTCCTTTAGTGGTTCCCATTATTATCTTCAAGTTCAAAGTAAATTTATTGTCAAAGTATGTATATGTCACTATATGTAGCACCTCGAGATTTATTTTCTTACAAACATTCACAGTAGAATGGATAGATACAACAGAATCAATGAAAAACTATAGAGAAACAATCACTGGCAAACAACCAATATGGAAAAGTAGACAAACTGCAAATAAAAGTATTACCAAGAACATGAACTTTAGAGAACTTTGGAGTCCTTGAAAGTGAATCCATTGAAAATGATCTACCTCACTAATCAAACACGAGCACTGATAACCCTTGTATCCTTAATTATTACCCTCAGGCAGCTGGCTCTACCTACCCTTCGCTCACATCTGGTTGCACCTGTTCATCTTCCTTTACCACTACTCACCCACTAGCCCTTGTTTCACCTCCCTCCTTTATAATGATTATTTTCCATCTCCCCTCTCAATCCCAATACAGAGTCTCAGATTAAAACATTGACAGTTCCTCTCCCACCATTCTCCTCAGATGCTGTTTGACATGCTGAGTTCCTCCAGCAATTTGTTTTTTGTTGGATATTGTTTGTGTCTTTCACTCAGGATTTACTCCTACTTCCCAAATCAATTACCCTACCAGCCAGTTCTGTGCAGAAGCTGAAGAATATCCCATCATACAGAACCTTTCTCCCTATCTAGTTTCTGCAATGAGGAAAATTATACTGGAGAGAAATTCAGTGGCAGTGAAAAACATAATGAATAATGAGGATGAAAAAAGGTGCTGTTCACCCCTTGCAGCACAGTCAGTACCAAATCATGTTAATTTCACTATAATTGAATTGAGAATGTTATTCCAGCACTAGGAACAATTATGATTTGTTTCTTCCAATATGGAAAGTGTTTGGTTTTTAATTGAATGGACCAGAGGTTCCATTCTCCAAATCAAGTTGTAAATGATCTTGAAGTAGTTTAAAAGTTCAGGATAACATTGTGGGCCGAAGGGCCTATACTGTTTTGTATTGTTCTGTGTACTAACTACATTGCTTTCCTCAAATAATCTCTCAGGCTGACACTGCATATTTGACTAAGTCCCACCCTTTGTTGACTCCACGCTGAAGGTTGCTTCAGAGCAATCACCGAAAGGAAAAAATATCGTAGACATCACAATGTCCAGAGCCCACACCCTCCTGTGGAAGTGCTAATCATACTCGGAAGAAAATAATTCAGGGAGAAATAACTGGGAAGATTCTCAGAATATCCTGTGAAGTCTTTCCTATATTTCTGATCAGCCAAACATTTAATTTTCTATGCTTGAGATGAAGTTAATCTATAAAATCTCGGGGAGTTTACTTTCCATGTGGTCAGAAGCATGTTAGAAATCCCTTCAAAACTCCAAATCCCTTCGATGGTAAAAATGGAATATGTAAATCACCATTATACTATATGTTAAAATGTTGATGAACAGTGCCCTTATAACCCAGCTCACCAGTGGAAAATCCATTTACACCAAGTCCACTATTAACTCACCACTGATATAATAGAACGGAAAATTCTGATATTGAGCTAAAGTCAGTGCATAGTCTGCTTTTCAATGAGTGCATTAGTTTAACATGTCCTTAAGAGTTCTAAATGATGCACTGGATTACTTCCTGGAAACCTTTTATTTCTGGACATGATTTCAGATTTAATGCAGATCTCCACAATAGATCTTGTAGAGTTTTGTAGCCACAGGCATCAATATTAAGGAAGAATTTGCCAAGAGGTGAAATCCATCTCCCACCCTAAACTTGCACCAGCTTAGTACCATTAGTTCATATAATTTAACCAGGTAATTACATAGATATTATAAGCATGTATCTTTATCTGTACCTTCCAACCCCTTCCCTTCCACTGGGTAGCCAGTTGACGGGAGCTCAGGGAAATGGAGATCTCTCTTCCCTGTCTTTGTGGACTTCGGCTTTTTTCTTGTTCCATTAAGCTCTTGATCTATTTGTACAGGTTGCTCACCAAGATCAGTGTCCTCATCCTGAGTCAGAAACAAGAAAAAGGCACATTGTTTGTGGTGAGATCCACTATGAATTACAAATAACAAGAAACCCGATGATCTTTCACTATGTAGAAAAAAACCTTACATTTAAAGTTTGCTACAACTTAATGAAGATATTTTTTTTAAAAATGTGCAGATGCTAGGAATCTAAAACAAAAACAGAAAATGCCAGAAATAATCAGCAGGTCAGCCTCATCTGTGGGAACAGAATCTTCTCATATAACTACAGATGATGTAGTACTTGCCCTTTCACCTCTTACCTTCCCACCATCCAAAGACATAGTAGTCTTTCCAGGTGAAGTCATGATTCACTTGCACTTCTTCCAATCTATTGTACTGCATTCAGGATTCACAATGTAACTGCCATGAACAAGGCACAGTTAAGAAAGGCGTGCTAGTTGCTTTCTTGATGAAAGAGGATGTGGAGAGATTGAAGCTACTTTTAAACATAATAGGGTAGCAATGGCGGGAGATCTTAACTTCTCTAATCTTGCTTGGGCCAACTATACTGTGAAGAGACAGGGCAGAGTGGAATTCGGGGCAGTATGTCCCAGGAAGCTTCTTTGATTAATGGACAGAGGACCCTGCTAGAGAGTGTGCAATGGGCCTCCTCATGGAAGATGAGGTCAGGCAAGTGGAAGAAGTGTCTGTTGGCAAGTACTTGGGATCCAGTGGCCATAATTCCATTAGTTTCAGTTTTAAAATAGTTTTGGAGAAGGATATGTTCAGTTCACAGGTTAGGCTCCTGAACTGGACAGAGCAAAATTCGGAGCAATTAGGTGAGACGTTGTCGTGGTTGATTGGGCAAGATTTCTTACAGAGAGAGACTTGTCTGCCAAGTGAAAGGCCTGTAAAAAACGTGATGTCAAAAGTTCAGGGCCTGCATGATCCTTTTAAGGTGGAGGTTAAGGCTAGCAGATTTAGGAACCCATGTTGATGAAAGATATTGAGGCTCTGGTTGAGAAAAAGAGGGAGGCATGCAGTCAGTAGCCACTTGATTAGGTGCACCTGGTTGTTAATGCAAATATCTAATCAGTCAATTGGGTGCAGCGACTCAATAAAAGCATACAGATCTGGTCAAAGAGGCTCAATTGTTCTTCAGACCAAAAATCAGAATGGGGGAAGAAATGTGATCTTTACCTTATTGTTTACCTGTAGTGTTCTCTCTCTGTCATTGTTAACTTGCTGCATTCTGATGTTCTTTACCTCAATGCTCTGTGTAATGGTCTGATCGGTATGAACAGTATTCAAGACTAGTTTTTCACAAGTGGCAATAATAAACCAATTCCAATTGATACAAATGATTTCATTGTGAATGTACACGAAATGGTTAGTGAGTTTGCCGATGACACTAAAATAAGTGCTGTTGTAGATAGTGTGGAAGGTTATGAAAAACGACAGTGGGGGGTATGTTGATTAGCTAGGTGTGTGGGCTGAAGATTACCAAATGTCATGTTTTGCATTTTGGGAGGTCAAACTTGGTGAATGGTAGAGCCCCAGGGAGTTTTATGGAACACCGGGACCTAAGACTAAGCAGGCCTGAGTTACAAGAGGTTGCATAGACATTATTCCCTGGACTATAGGAGATTGAGAGGTGACCTGATAGAGATCATTAAGGGTATAGACAGAATGAAATACATGATCTTTACCCCAGGGAAGGGATGCTAATGACAAGAAGGCTCAGGTTTCAGAAGACAAGAGATTTGAAAGGAACATCAGGGGCAGCTTCTTCATGCAAAGGGTGATACGTACTTGGATGAGCTGCCAGAAATAGTGTTTGAGACGACTCGTGAGCAACATTTAAAAGGCATCTGGATAAATACTTGGA
Organism: Hypanus sabinus; assembly: GCF_030144855.1. NCBI lineage: Eukaryota > Metazoa > Chordata > Chondrichthyes > Myliobatiformes > Dasyatidae > Hypanus > Hypanus sabinus. The sequence goes on from NC_082720.1 coordinate 85,056,961, forward strand.
CACGTGGTTTAGAACTTTGGGCCAAATCCGGGCAGACGGGAGATGAGCTTGCTAGGCATCCCAGCTGGCGTAAACAAGTTGGGCTGAGGTGCCATTTTCTACTCTGCATTACTCTGTAGGGCTGCCTCCGTAATGGAGATACCAGCTACAGATTGAGTTCAGTTATCAGGGCTGATTCATTGACTTCAGTTCCCCATCCTCTGCCACTCCAGCCTATAAGTTTATAGTCTCCTGCAATGTCAAACACAAACTGGTGGAGAAGAACCTCATCGTTGAACCGGACACATTGCACCCTTCTGGACTCAGTACCGAATAATACAACTTCGGGTAACTTTGATTATCCAGTCATCCGTCAGTGTTATTAACTCAAATTCTTTTGCCTGCCCTCCTTTTTTGTAAAACCTCTGTAGGGTACGTCCGGCCACCCTGCAGGATCAGTCTTCCTGCTCTGCATTTTGCAATTCCCACATTCTTTAGTCTATGCTCTCGCTGTTCACTCATTGACCAGATAATCTTGTTTACAGCTTGGTTTTAACCCGCCAGAGATTTGCCTTCCACCAGACTCCTTGCTGTTTTGAGGGAGAAGCACTGTCGACGTTTCGGGCCAAGACCCTTCGTCAGGACTAACCAAAAGGAAAGATAGTAAGAGATTTGAAAGTAGTGGGGGGAGGGGAAAATACAAAATGATGGAAGACCAGAGGGGTGGAGTGGAGCTGAGAGCCGGAAAGGTGATTGGCAAAAGGGATACAGAGCTGGAGAAGGGAAAGGATCATGGGACGGGAGGCCTAGGGAGAAAGAACGGGGGAGGGGAGCACCAGAGGGAGATGGAGAACAGGCAGAGTGATGGGCAGAGAGAGAAAAAAAAAGGAGGGGGGGGAGAAAACTAAATATATCAGGGATGGGGTAAGGAGGGGAGGAAGGGTAAGGAGGGGAGGAGGGGCATTAATGGAAGTTAGAGAAGTCAATGTTCATGCCATCAGGTTGGAGGCTACCCAGCCGGTATATAAGGTGTTGTTCCTCCAACCTGAGTGTGGCTTCATCTTGACAGTAGAGGAGGCCATGGATAGACATATCAAAATGGGAATGGGACGTGGAATTAAAATGTGTAGCCACTGGGAGATCCTGCTTTTTCTGGCGGACCGAGCGTAGGTGTTCAGTGAAACGGTCTCCCAGTCTGTGTCGGGATTCACCAATATATAAAAGACCACACCGGGAGCACCGAACGCAGTATACCACACCAGCCGACTCACAGGCGAAGTGTCGCCTCACCTGGAAGGACTGTCTGGGGCCCTGAATGGTGGTGAGGGAGGAAGTGTAAGGGCAGGTGTAGCACTTGTTCTGCTTACAAGGATAAGTGCCAGGAGGGAGATCGGTGGGAAGGGATGGGGGGGACGTAGACAAGGGAGTCGCATAGGGAGCGATCCCTGCGGAAAGCAGAAAGGGGGGGAGGGAAAGATGTGCTTGGTAGTGAGATCCCGTTGGAGGTGGCAGAAGTTACGGAGAATTATATGTTGGACCCGGAGGCTGGTGGGCTGGTAGGTGAGGACAAGGGGAACCCTATCCTGAGTGGGGTGGTGGGCGGATGGGGTGAGGGCAGATGCGCGGAAAATGGGAGAGATGCGTTTGAGAGCAGAGTTGATGATGGAAGAAGGGAAGCCCCTTTGTTTAAAAAAGGAAGACATCTCCTTCGTCCTGGAATGAAAAGCCTCATCCTGAGAGCAGATGCAGCAGAGATGGAGGAATTGTGAGAAGGGGATAGCATCTTTGCAAGAGACAGGGTGGGAAGAGGAATAGTCCCTATATATCCAGTCCCTATATACCTCCATTCCCCACAAGGAAGGTCTCAAATCTCTTCGCTTCTTTTTGGATTCCAGAACTAACCAGTTCCCCTCTACCACCACTCTCCTCCGTCTAGCGGAATTAGTCTTTACTCTCAATAATTTCTCCTTTGTCTCCTCCCACTTCCTCCAAACCAAGGGTGTAGCCATGGGCACCTGTATGGGTCCCAGTTATGCCTGCCTTTTTGTTGGCTTTGTGGAACAGTCCATGTTCCAAGTCAATACAGGTATCCGTCCCGCTCTTTTCCTTCACTACATCAATGACTGCATTGGCGCTGCCTCCTGCACGCATGCTGAGCTCATTGACTTCATTAACTTTGCCTCCAACTTTCACCCTGCCCTCACATTTACCTGGTCCATTATCGACACCTTCCTCCCCTTTCTTGATCTTTCCGTCTCTGGAGACGGCCTATCTACTGATATCTACTATAAGCCTACAGACTCTCACAGCTACCTGGACTATTCCTCTTCCCACCCTGTCTCTTGCAAAAAGGCTATCCCCTTCTCACAATTCCTCCATCTCCACCACATCTGCTCTCAGGATGAGGCTTTTCATTCCAGAACGAAGGAGATGTCTTCCTTTTTTAAACAAAGGGGCTTCCCTTCTTCCACCATCAACTCTGCTCTCAAATGCATCTCTCCCATTTCCCGCACATCTGCCCTCACCCCATCCGCCCGCCACCCCACTCAGGATAGGGTTCCCCTTGTCCTCACCTACCACCCCACCAGCCTCCGGGTCCAACATATAATTCTCCGTAACTTCTGCCACCTCCAACGGGATCTCACTACCAAGCACATCTTTCCCTCCCCCCCCTTTCTGCTTTCCATAGGGATCGCTCCCTACGCGACTCCCTTATCCCCTCGTCCCCCCCATCCCTTCCCACCGATCTCCCTCCTGGCACTTATCCTTGTAAGCGGAACAAGTGCTACACCTGCCCTTACACTTCCTCCCTCACCACCATTCAGGGCCCCAGACAGTCCTTCCAGGTGAGGTGACATTTCACCTGTGAGTCAGCTGGTGTGGTATACTGTGTCCGGTGCTCCTGGTGTGGCCTTTTATATATTGGTGAGACCCAACGCAGACTGGGAGACCGTTTCGCTGAACACCTACGCTCGGTCCGCCAGAGAAAGCAGGATCTCCCAGTGGCCACACATTTTAATTCCACGTCCCATTCCCATTCTGATATGTCTATCCATGGCCTCCTCTACTGTGTCAAAATGAATCCAAACTCAGGTTGAAGGAACAACACCTTATATACCGGCTGGGTAGCCTCCAACCTGATGGCATGAACATTGACTTCTCTAACTTCTGTTAATGCCCCTCCTCCCCTCCTTACCCCATCCCTGATATATTTAGTTTTCTCCCCCCCTCCTTTCTTTTTCTCTCTCTGCCCATCACTCTGCCTGTTCTCCATCTCCGTCTGGTGCTCCCCTCCCCCTTTCATTCTCCTGAGGCCTCCCGTCCCATGATCCTTTCCCTTCTCTAGCTCTGTGTCCCTTTTGCCAATCACCTTTCCAGCTCTTAGCTTCACCCCACCCCTCCAGTCTTCTCCTATCATTTTGTATTTTCCCCTCCCCCTCCTACTTTCAAATTTCATACTATCTCTCCTTTCAGTTAGTCCTGACGAAGGGTCTTGGCCCAAAACGTCGACAGCATTTCTCCCTATAGATGCTGCCTGGCCTGCTGTGTTCCATCAGCATTTTGTGTGCGTTGTTTGAATTTCCAGCATCTTCAGATTTGCTTGTCCTCACTGTTTTGAAAGCTTCCTTTTGTCTCCTATTCACTTCTCTTTCTCTTCCCACAGCCGGCCTAAACCAAGAGTATTTCCAGTATTTTCTCTTTTTGTTGTAATTTGATGAAACTTCCTTCCCCACCCCACCTCCATCAATAAGCCCCTTCTTCCATCTTCTTCCTGTTCCATGATTTTCATGACCAAAGCAGATGGTTCTTGATGAAGTCTTAGGCCTGAAACGTTAACTTCGTTTCTCTTTCCACATAAGCTAACCTGCTCAATATTTAGACCAGAAGACATAGGAGCGGAATTAGGCCATCTGGCCCATTGAGTCGGCTCCACCATTCAATCACGGCTGATCCTCCTTAACTCCATTTCCCTGCCTTCTCCCCATAACCTTTGATGCCATGTCCAATCAAGAACCTATCAATCTCTGTCTTAAATACACCCAATGACTGGGCCTCCACAGCTGCCTGTGGTAACAAATTCACCACCCTTTGGCCGAAGAACGTTCTCCACATTTCTGTTTTGAAAGTGCACCCCTCTATTCTGAGGCTGTGCTCTTTCGTCCAGACTCTCCCACCATGGGAAACATCCTCTCCACATCTACTCTGTCTAGGCCTTTCAACATTTGAAAGGTTTCAATGAGATTCCCCTCTCATCCTTCTAAATTCCAGCAAGTACAGACCAGAGCCATCACATGTTCCTCCGATGACAAGCCTTTTATTCGTGGGATCATCCTCCAGACCCTCACCAATGCCAGCACATTTCCAACATTTTCAGCTTATATGATAAAAGTTTTCTGCAACCTGTGTTCGCCGACTAATACTATGCAGAAAGTAACCACTAGAGGTAGATATTTTCTCATCCTCCCTCTAGGAAAGCAGTGATTAGTTGAAATTCAGTTGCTTAACAAGATGATTTTTAAGGGCATTGAGTGATGTAGGTATTGTTTGTGTAATATACCTTGTAAGAGTGAGGGTGAGACAGAAAACCAGAAAAGAACCTGTCTGAATCGTAACACCTATTCAATTTAAAATATGCTCACTTCCTGAAATAAGCAAAGTTGCCTTATGAGGAAGGGGTTGACAGGTTAAGCTTGCATCCTCTGGAAATGGGAAGATTGAAATGGGACTTGATTGAAATATATAAGATCCCGAGAGGTTTTGACAGGTTCGATGTACTGAGAATGTTTCTTCCTGCAGTAAAATCTGGAACTAGGAGTCACTGATTACACATTTAAGAGGTGAGGTGAAACTTTTTCTTTCATTCGTGAGTTTTCAAAACTCACTTCTTCGAAGGGTAGCAAAGAGGCCTTATAGATTCTTGATAAGCAAGAGGGACAAAGGTAAGACTGGAAAGCAGTGCTGAAGTCAGAAACATATTAACCATGACCTTAGTGAATGTTGTAGCAGGCCTGTATATATTAGCAGACGATGATTGACTTGAAGAAAAGGTCAATGCATTCTATAGGGCTAGACTTTGCTGCCAGGTCGCCAGTCTGGCTCCGGTTTACAGAAGTGAAGGTTGCAGCATTTTTAGTTAAAGGGTGCTTTAAAATACTTCTGCCAGGGTTTCAGCGCAAGTAGGGGAGGGCCCCAAGACAAGGCCTAGTTTAAAGAGGCTGAAAAAGAAGGACTTCAGTCAGTGATGCACCATCAATAACTCACTCTGAGACGTAAAGGCGAGATATTGGCTTTTATTGACTAAAGAAGGAACCAGCAGTGAGTGACCATCATACTACATCCTGGAGAATGAGGCAGAGAATCAGACCTCGATCGCCTTTATACAGGGGCCTGTGGGAGGAGCCACAGGAGCAGCCAGAAGGGGGCGCGTCCAGACAGGCACATAGTTCACCACAGTCAGGTAAATCCAGTTTTACAAGAACAATGTATCTTGAGGCAAGGATGAGCAGAGCAAGTGGACAAAAGTCCAAATTCCAAAGTAAGCTTATTATCGAAGTACATATATGTCACCATACACAACCCAGACACTTGGGTTCTTCCGGTCAATCCCAGTAAACACAATAGAGTCAATGAAGGGCCACACCCAACAGAATAGACAACAAACAATGTGCAAATAAATACAAAAGACTGTGCAAATACAAAAAGAAAGAGAAGAAAATACTAATAATACTAAGAGATTAGTCACCAGCTCAAAACAGAGCTCTAGCCACCCTGGAGTTCAATGTCACAGTGGTCCTTAATGTTTTCTCAACCTAAGTGGTAGATGATACTGTATATCCTATATTTCTCAGCCCAAAGCTGTATTTGAGATGTAACAGGACTCTCTACTCAGAGAGAGGCATCTTGAGTAGAGAAATCCTAATAAATCAGCCTTCCATGTGTACCTCAATTACAAACTTCCTAAATGTAAAGGTCCCTGTGCAGCTGTGAGCTGTGACCCTTTGCTGTTCATCTATTAACACAAGAATACTCGACCATTTCTTAGCATTTGGCAGCATTACTGCTGCCTACATCTCTAGCAAATTCCCAGGGATCATTACTAATCAGACCTGGAACCTGTACGTAACTATCTAGCTGCAAGAAAACATCAGAGAGACATATTCTGTAGCAGGGAGTTCGAATTATAACTTTACAATGAGTTTCAACTATTTACAAGACGTATCGACATATCTGAAAAATGTTCAGCATTCATTTTGAAAAGCATAGCTCTTAACTGATTAAACACAAGGCGACTTGTTGTGCAGCCATCCCCATTAATCACTCTGAACACTCACTGTAGACTAGAACAATATTGATTCGATGCCTGTGGCATGAACCGTGCATGAAATAGAATTTGTCAACACATCCTGCACAGCATAAGAGATACCCCTTGATCTCTATCACATAGACAAACAAGGGAAACAATCTTTTGGAAATCTATTAGTCACCTCCAAGTCTGTGTGACTCTTGAAATAATTTTCCTTTATTGTGTGCTAATTCAAATGAACAGTGTGATTGATACAAGTTATATTCACAAATCATTGCATTAAATACATGCCAAAATACATTTGGGATTGGCACAGGGTCCTCCGTGCAACATTCTAGTGCATGGTTCCCACTATGACAGGTGTTTCTCCTAGGCAGCAGCTTAGCATACCTGTGTAATAAAACAGCTGAAAATAGAAACTGCCATGCTGAGATTCTTGATGTTAACGTGTCCAAGTAGCCCGTCATGTTCAGTCAATATAATCATGCCATCAACGTTTTGTGTTACACAAATAATGGATTGTGTATTTGAGAGTAAAAATGAGCTAATTTATCCTTGGACATATGGGCCCTATGTACAACCTTAAATTGTATTAGTGAATGTTTGGCACATAACGATGATGTATTAACTAATTGAAGAATTCTATCCCAATTCTCACTAGAAATACTAAAACTAAGCTCTCTTTCCCAATCCTGTTTAGTCTTATAAAGGGGCTCTGAATGTATCTTCATAATTATATTATAAAGTTTTGAAATAAGCCCTTTTGAAAAGAGTCTAATTCAAATAAACTCTCCAAAGTATCTGAAGGCACAAAATTTGGAAACGTAGAGAGTACAGAACTTAAAAAATGTCTAATCTGTAAATATCTAAAAAAATGAAATCTCGGCAAGTTATATCTGTTGGATAATTGTTCAAAAGACATGAAACAATTATCTAAAAATAAATCAGAAAATCTTAGTAATCCCTTAGTTTTCCAAGCTGAATAAGCTTGATCTATAATGGAAGGGTGAAAAAAACAATTAGATACAATAGGATAGATGTCATTCTGAAATTGCATCTTTAACTCACATGTTTTGGTCGTGTTCATTTTTGGAGAAATATTGGAAAGATATTTTTGATATTATATCTGCGGTTTTGAATATTGATTTACAACCTCATCCTATTACCGCAATTTTTGGTTTACCAATGTTAGATTCACAGCATTTATCTTCTTCAGCCCGTCGAATGATTGCATTTCTAACTTTGATGGCTAGAAGATCTATATTGTTGAATTGGAAAGAAATTGATCCTCCCACTGTATTTAATTGGTTCTCTCAAACTATGTTATGTTTAAATTTAGAAAAAATTAGAAGTGGTACTTTTGAGACTTCTATTAAATTTGAAAAGTTATGGAGACCATTTATTCAACATTTTCATATGATGTAATATGACCCTTTGCCAAGTACATTTGATTTCCCAGCTTTTAGCTTATGTATTTTGAGAGGACCGGAAGTGACGGCATTGATGAATACTTATTTTTGTGAGATATTATAAACAGCCCACTTTTTTTTTTCCTTCTCTTTTGTTTGTTTTTTTTTCTTTTATATTACTTATTAGCTATAGTTATTAGATTAGATTAGTTAGTTCTGCATTATATAAATTTTTTTTGTTTTTTTTTTCTTTCTTTTTTCTGTTTTTTTTATATTATACATTATGAAATATTTAGATTTACTATGTCCATACATATATCTTATGGCTTATATCTTGGTAAACTCATTTATATTGTAACTATTATGTATGTTTTTTTTATATGTAATGGAATGTGTATGTTGGTAATTTCTTTATCAATATATCATCTGTATTCTGTCCATATTATTAATATTAATAAAAAGATTTAGAAAGAAAGGATTGTGTATTTAAAATTAATTAGGTATTAAATGTTGAGAGCCATAAATACCTCAGTGAGTAAATATAGCAAATGATGTGATATTGAAATACAGAGCAAAAAGGTCCCAGGTTTGACCATGGAGTGATTTCATTGCACATTTTTAGGTTTACTTGGCAAAATATAACTTGTCAGGGATGAATAATATTGATATTAAGGTAGAATCAGGAGAATATACCTGTAGTTTCCATTTATCTTCAGAGTTCATTTGTGAAAATTCAGATTATCTTCTTTAGCTGTCAAATAAACTCTGAAATAAGAGCCACACACACAAAATGCCGGAGAAACTCAGCAGACCAGGCAGCGTCTATGGAACTGAATAAACAGTCGATGTTGCAGGCTGACACCCTTTTTCATTTCCAGAGATGCTGCCTGACCTGCTGAGTTCCTCTAGCACTTTGTGTGTGTTGTTTTGGATTCCCAGCATCTGCAGAATCTCTTTTGATTTAAACTCTGAAATAATCTGGTTTATTGTATATGCTCATTGTAACTGCAGGTGTTTCATAAGAAATATTGACAAATTAATTGCTTAAGCCTGTAACTAAAAATTAAATACAAATTTCTCTATTATTAGTAATAATTAGAGTTGATTAATGATTGTATATATTCACATTTATGCTTTACTTCTTAGCCAACATTGATTGCCTCTGAGAAGGTGGCAGTAAGTCACCTTCTTAATCTGCCTTCTTGAATAACTGAAGTCCTTCTTCTGTAATGTTCTTGGGCAGGGGTTTCCGGGAATTAGATTCTGCAATAAAGAAGAACCAGCAATATGTATCCACTTCGAAGTGAACCAACAGGTGGTTTTGTTGTCATGCAGCTGTAGCCCTTGCTCATCTTGCTTGTTGAGATTGCAGGATTTGGCAAAGCTTGGGAGAGTACCTGCAGAACATATTGTAATGTCCAAACAGCTACAAGGCTCCAGTGGTGGAGTGACAATGATTAAGATGGTGGGTTGGGCACCAAACTAGCTGGATGCTGTGACTTGGGTCAACGGGACTTCCTTGAGAATTGGTGGAGCTATATTTAGCCAAGGAACTGGCAAGTATTATATCTTGTTCCTGATCTATCTTGACAATGTTGGCTAGGCTTTTGGATGACAGGAGCTGAGTCACATGTTGCAGGATAGCACCCTGTTCTTTTAGCCATATTTCCATGACTTGTCCAGTTGAACCTGTGGTCTTTGGTGACTTCCAGGATGTTAATCCTACTTCAGGTACACTGAAGTTCACCAGTGTAACCTCAAACGTATTCGTGTCAGAGGAGAGATGAACATATTGCTATAGCAGTAATATTTAACTAATAGCAGAACAAGGGTCAATGAAAAAACCTTCACAGTCAATGCTGTGCACCATTTATATTTGCATTTTTTTTGCTGAACGCTCCTGGATTCCCCGTTCCTTCAACCTGGACCCTTTCCTCATCCGAGATTTCCATCAAGACAGTCCAGATAAGCCTGGTGGTTTGCCTGGAGACTCCCGTTGGGGAGGGGAGTACTATCATGGTCCGGACCGTAAATTCCCCATTTTCTCCTATTTCTCTTTGATGACGGAACACCTGGTTTTTATCAAGACCTGCAGCATAAGAACCCTGGCTTTGCACCCACTAGTCGCCAGATCGTGGGTTTCACCAGTGTGGTAATTAATGTTTCCCGTCTGCTTAGGATTGTGTGTCCTAAGTTTTGCTTCAGTACCAAGGTTTATCTGTGAAACCCAGTCTCTCCGTGTCAAGATAAGTTTTCTAAGTTCTTCTCCAGTTCCGAGGTTTACCTGTGAAACCCAATCTCTCCATGTCAAGGTAAGTTCTGCCTGTCTCCTGCCTTCCTGCTCTCCCTCCTGTTTGCTGTTCAACGCTCACGGCCGCGTCTGCATCCTAACTCAATCTCCATGCCTGTGTCCTGCGCTTGGGTTTGCCTCGTTCATTGCAACAAGCTCAGTCAAAGAAACTCCTTTTGTTTAAAAACAGTAGAGCTTGGAATAATAACTGGCAAGTTATCACTGGGCTACACCAGTGCTTGGTAATAACTACCTCCCCCAACACAATTTCATCATTGCCTAATTACCAAAACACCCATTTTAATTCCATATTTACTATCATGACTCCACTTACAGTTAAGTGTAATGAATAATTAAAAATTACAATATTAAGAGAATTCAACTGTAAATCTAAATTAAGACAATAAATCTAAAAATGAATTTATCTATGACCCCCTAATCACCAAAGTCAGCAATTTATGGCCACTGCCCTCGAATGCTATTTTAAGTCTTAACTGAACAAAATATGGCAATATAATCAAAGAGAGAAGCAGCCTACCCAGACTTCTTGCACAAAATAATTCAATGACAGTCAGCACAAAAAAAAATACAAATGCAGTACCTTATTACTAATTATATACAGCCAAATATTTAGAAGCCTCTGGGGTTTATATATTTCACTCTGAGTCATTGTCCCAAGTGAAAATTAAAGGCTGTTCTCCTGCTGCTGGCTTTGAGCAAAATAAAGGTAGATCTACATGTCATGTTCAAATACTGTTCTATTTATTATTTGTATTAAATTAGCTAAAAGTAAAATATAGTTTATCTTCTTAAAAATGATTCTTTATGTTAAACAAAAACTACAGCTAAATGATGATGGATACAACATCTGATCACTTACTGGTGCTGGAAGTATTTCGGTCAGCTGGTTGGCGCAAGGGCTTGATTTTATCTTCACTTTCTCTTGCATTCTACAAAAGTTAAAAATTTATCTTCTCAACAAAAAAGCAGTGTAACAATAATCCCTGCATTAATGATCATTATGCAAAGAGTCTTGGAACCTATGGTAAGGTAAATTAACGACAGTCGATCAACTCTGAGAACTGAGTGTCTTTTGACCAACCATTTAGATTCTCTGGAAGAACTAATTGAAGTCATCAACCCAATACCAAAAGATACTGGCTACTTTTACACAAAACTGTTTACTATTTGTAAAGATTGCCTGAAAGTTTATAAAAGTCCTCACACAGTCATTTACAGCATTATAGGAAACAGAAATATGATGCTGATAGTAAAATTACTTCTCTCTGGTTGTAATATATTAGGAGCAAAATAGACAGCATATTCATCTGGATCTAAATCTTTTTTGTACCTTTGCTGATGCCTTAGATTAAATTGATCGATCACTTCAGTGTAAAAGTGATCCACCTTCCTAAAGTGACATTCCTCATTTAAAAATCTGAAGTTCAAATATTTGCTTTTTTCCCAGAGTCTGTTTTTAAAACAGGCACAGTCAACAGACCAGGCTACACAAGAAGTAAATTCAATGTGTTTCAAAACAATATGAACAGCTTTTTGCCAAAAGTGATAAGCACAATATTTTAGTGTTAAATTGTTTTCAGAATCTGGATGCTGGAAGAATGACAAAGGAGCCAAATGTTGTGTGTTCTATCTGCTCCTGTTAAATAACATTTTATACAGTGTCTATAAAAAGTATTCACCCCCCCCCCACAAGTTTTCATCTTTTATTGTTTTACAACATTTAATTTGGCTTTTTTGACACTGATCATCAGAAAAGACTCTTTTGTGTCGAAATGAAAACAAATTTTTACAAATTGGTTTAAATTTATGACGATTATTAAACACAAAATAATTGATTGCATAATTACTCACTCCCTTCAAGTCAGTATTTATTCGATACACCTTTGGCAGCAATTACAGCCTTGTGACTGTGTGGATAAGTCTCTATCAGTGTTGCACAACTCGACACCACAATTTTGCCCCATTCTTCTTTACAAAACTGCCCACGCTCTCGGACTGCATGGTGATCAAGAATGAACAGCCTTTTTCAAGTCCGGCCACAAATTCTCAACTGAATTGAGGTCTGGACTCTGACTTGGCCACTCCAGGACATTAACTTTGTTGTTTTCAAGCCATTCCTGTGTAGCTTTGGCTTTATGCTTGGAGTCATTGGCTTGATAGAAAACAAATCTTCTCCCAAGTCACAGATCTCTTGCAGACTGCATCAGGTTTTCCTCCAGGATTTCCCTGTTTTTTGCTGCATTCATTTTACCCTCTACCTTCACAAGCCTTCCAGGGCCTGATGCAGTGAAGCATCCCCACAGCATGATGCAGCCTCCACCATGCTTCACGGTCGGGATGGTGTGTTTTTGATGATGTGTGGTGTTTGGCTTACACCAAACATAGCGTTTAGCCTGAAGGCCAAAAAGCTCAATTTTGGTTTCATCAGACCACAGAACCCACTTCCAGCTGACTTCAGGGTCTCCCACATGTAAACTCTAGCTGAGATTTCATGTGAGTTTTTTCCAGCAGTGGCTTTCTCTTCACCACTCTCCCATAAAATTGCAAATGATGAAGCACCTGGGTAACAGTTGTTGTATGCACAGTCTCTCCCATCTCAGCCAGTGAAGCTTGTAACCCCTCCAGGGTTGTCATAGGTCTCTTGGTGGCCTCCCTCACTAGTCCCTTCTTGCACGGTCACTCAGTTTTTGAGGACGGCCTGCTCTAGGCAGATCTACAGCTGTGCCATATTCTTTCCATTTCTTTTTTTTTGTAATTTATTTTTTTATTGAAGTTCATCAAGCAAACAGTTCCATAAGATGTATTTCAGACATTGTACATATATATCACAAAATCTCCACAAAGTATTTATCTGAGGTATACACTTATAGAAAAGAATGGAAAGAAAAAACAAGCAAAAGGAAAGAACTATGTACAAGTAGGGAGTGATCTTTTTTTTTACAACAGATTCATTGATTTGTGAGAATAAAATCAGGCCTATGAGGCATTATGTAGTTAAAACATCTTTCCCAGTATGAATCAAATTGTTCCAGCTTATGATTAACAGATGCTGTTACCTTCTGCATTTTGTAAATGTCCATTGTAATTTCCATCCATGTATTTAAAGTTGGGCTCTCCTGCGATAACCATTTCCTAGTAAGAGTCTTTTTACTAGCCACCAACAGTATATTCATTAAATATTTATCTCTTTTCAACCATTCTTGAGGTATATATCCAAAATATATGGTCTTACTCTCCAAGGGTATTTCACATTTAAAGTTGTCTTGTAGGGCATCGTGTATCCCCCTCCAATGGTTTTTGATAACAGGGCAGTCCCAAAAAATATGATAATGATTTGCATTTTGATTTCCACAATTTCTCCAGCAAACAGGGAGATTACTATCATAATGGGATTTCTGAGAGGGTGTAATAAAATAACTTAACAAGTTTTTCCATCCAAACTCCCTCTATTTCTGTGAATTGGTACACTTCCATTGGTATCTCCATATTGTTGTCCATTCTTCCTCAGACATAATTATCCCTCCCTCCTTCTCCCATTTCGTTTTAATGTATGAAGTCGAATGTGTTTTAGGATTTGACAACCCCTTATACATGCTTGAAATGATTCTACTACCATTATCTGAATTATATGCTTTTCTAAAGAGCTCTATCAAGCATGTATTTGCCTTGGTTACATTTTTAAGATTCTTATTAACATATTGTCGCATCTGTAAATACTGATAAAAATCTTGTTTTTCTAATAAGTGTTTCTCTTTAAGCATTTCAAAACTGAACAGTGTTCCTTCTTTCATTATGTTGCAAAGAACTGTTATTCCTTTAGCTGTTCAGTCCTTAAATCTAGCATCCAATTTATTTGGTGTAAAATCAGAGTCATATGCACACCATTTAAGAATAGCAATATCTCTCTTTAGATTATATTCTTTTATAGTAGTTTTCCATATTTTAAGAGTCAATTTCACCCATGGGTTATCAATAGTATTTATGTACCTTTGCAGGTTGTTATCAGCCAAAATTGCTTGTATGGGGATGGGAAGTACCCGCTCCTCAATGTTTTTCCATTGAGCGTCATATGATGGGTTGCACCAACATATCACAGCTCTCAACTGTGCCACAAAATAATAATCTCTAAGAGAAGGCAAGCCCCATCTCCCCCTTTTCCTTTGCTAATTGCAAAGTTTTGAGACAAACTCTAGGCCTTTTACCCTGCCAAATATACCTTGATAGCATCTTGTTCCATTCATTGAATTGATTTTGATTAATCTCTATTGGTAGGGTCTGAAAGAGATAGAACAGCGTGGTATGAGGAAAGGCTGTCCTTTAAGTCCTCTATTATTTGACATCATTTCGGAACCTTTAGCCATTGCATTTGTTAATCACCTAATATTTTTGGTATTACCTGTGGGGAAGGTATCATTTAATATAAGTTATCATTTAATGCTGATGATTTGTTACTATACATATCTGACCCTGAGAGATCTATTCCTGCTATTTCATCCTTGCTTGCTCAGTTTAGTAGCTTTTCTGGTTACAATCTGAACTTTAATGAGAGTGAATTATTTCCATTAAATATGCAAGTTCCAATTTATAAACACTTACCATTTAAAGTTGTCACAGATCATTTTACTTATTTGGGTATTAAAATTACCAAGAAACATAAGGATTTATTTAAGGTTAATTTTTTACCTTTAATTAACCAAATCAAGCAACTTGTTACCAGGTGGTCCCCATTATCTCTGTCATTGGTTGGTCGAATTAATACTATCAAGATGATAGTATTACCCAAATTTTTATATTTATTTCAAGCATTACCAATTTTTATTCCTAAATCTTTTTTTGATATTATTGACTCCAAAATAACTTCATATGTGTGGCAGAATAAAAATTATTTGGATGGAGGTGCGGAGTTATTGACGCTACTGTGTATATTTGACATAATGCAATGGCCCATGTTGGTTAGGTTTTTTTTTCTGATTTACTCTATTTTTCCATAATTACTATGAGTTTGCGAGGTTATTATATATGGATTATCATCTATTTGTATTTAAACTTTAAACTATTAATTATGTACTCTCAAACTCTCTGTATTCATGTTTCATTTATGTTTGTTTAAAAATTAATAAAAAGCTTTAAAAAGAAAGAATGAAAGAGATAGAACAGACTAGGCAGTATATTCATTTTAATAGACTCAGTCCTTGAACTGAGACTGAAAAAAAGAATCAGGCTCCATCTTGCCACATCTTCCTTAATTTTTTAATATAAAGGCTGATAATTACATTCTGATAATCTTGCCAAATCTTTTAGCATAATGATGCCCAAATATTTGAAAGACTCTGTGTGCCATGCCCAGGGGTATTGACTTTCAATTTCTCTTGGTGGGCTATAGTAATTTGAAAGTAATTGGGTTTTATCTATGTTGATCTTGTATCCTGATAATTGACCATTTTGTTCAAAGGATTGCATCAATTTAGGCAAAGAGTATGTTGGTTGCCCTAGATGGATCAAAATTTATGCTCTGTCCCTTTAATAGTAATTCCCCTGATACCTTCATTTTGTCTGATGTATTGAGCTAATGGTTCCAGATATAACGCGAAGAGTAGTGGTGACCATGCACAACCCTGTCTCGTGCCCCTTTCTAGGGTAAGACTATTTGATAAATATCCATTGATTTTAATCCTAGCAGTAGGATTGTCATATAGTGTCTGTATAGTTTTAATAATTGTGTCTTGGAAACCAAATCTATGTAAAACTCTGTAAAGAAAATTCCAATTAACCGAATCAAATGCTTTTTCAGCGTCTACGGTTATCACTATTGCTTCGATTTTATTTTTTTGTATATGATCCATAATGTGAAGTGTCCTTCGTATATTGTCTTGAGTCTGGCGTTGTCGTATAAAACCTGTCTGATCATTACGTATCAGTATGGGTAGAAACTCCTCTAATCATTTGGCCATGATGGAGGTAAATAACTTAAAATCTACATTAAGAACAGATATTGGTCTAAATGACCAGCATTCCATTTTATCCTTGCCTTCTTTTGGTATAGCTGAGATTATCGCTTCCTTCCAACTGGGTGGCATTTGTGCTTTTTTTAGAGCCCAGTTCAGTGTGGGGAGTAAAACAGGAATTAACTCATTTTTAAATTCTTTGTACCACTCTGCCATATACCCATCTGATCCTGGTGACTTGCTTAATTTAAGCCTACTAATTGCAGCTTTTAATTCAACTTCAGTTATGTCAGCAGTCATCCTTCTATCTTGTTCTTTGCTTAAAATGGGTAACTCTAGAGAATTCAAGAAGGTATCAATTTAGGTTATGCTCCCCACTGGAACTTTGGAATATAGCATTTTGTAAAACACTTCAAAAGCTTCTTGAATTTCACTTAGCTTTTTTTTTTAATCATTTTCGTTCTTGGGTCCCTAATTCTATGAATTGTATTTTCTGCTATCTTTTTTTCCAGTTGCCACGCCAGTATTTTCATAGATTTCGATCCACTTTCATAATGTCTGTGTTTCAGAATCATTAAGTTTTTCCTGATTTCTTGCGTAGCCAAATTATTTATTCCATTCCTAATTTTTAAAATTTCCCCTAATGTATCCTGTGCCAAATTCGATTTGTGTTTTTCTCTGGTTCCTTCAGCCTATTTTGTAATTCCTCTAATGTTTTATTCCTTATTTTCTTCTTATATGATGATATCGCTACAATTTTTCAATCTTAAGACCGCCTTCAGAGTATTCCATTAAATGGGAGGTGAAACCTCTCCATTATCATTAAATTCTAAGTAGAGACCAATTTCTTTTTTAATTTGTTCCTTAAAGTACGGATCATTGAGTAGACTTGAATTTAGTTTCCAAGTGGTATTCTTTGGTTGTAGGTCAAAATCAACAGATAAATATATAGGTGCATGGTCACTTACATCTATTGTCCCAATTCCACAGGTTTTTATTTTGTCTTTGTCTTTTCCAAATGTTATGAAATAGTCTATTCTTGTATATACAGAATGTGGAGCAGAATAATGAGTGTAATCCCTTCTGTCAGGGAAAAGGTCCCTCCATATATCTATTAAACCAACATCCTCAAAAAGTGTATTAACTTTCTTATGTAAAGATTTTGTTTCATAGGTTTTTCTATTGGAAGAGTCTAAGTTTGGTTGTAATTGTAAATTTAAGTCTCCCCCACATATCAGGAAACTTTCTGTTTCCGTTACCGTAATATCAGTAATTTTCTGAAAGAAACCAATATCACTTCCCGGCGGTATATATTTGACAGAGTAACTGAATTTCCATCCATATTCCCCCTTACCAGAGTATATCTGCCTTCTTTATCTCCCATTTCGAATATTTTTTCAAAATTTAGCTTACTTGAGATAAGAATAGCAACTCCTCTCCTATGTCCTGATTTATATGAGGAGAAAAACAGATTAGTGAAGCCCATTCTCTTTAGTTTTTTATGCTCATTATCACTTAAATGAGTTTCCTGTAAATATACTACATGGGCTTGTTCTTTTTTCATTCTGGATAAAATTCTCTTACATTTGATTGGATTTAATAGCCCACTTACATTAAAAGAAATGAATTTTACCTTGTCCTTAGCAATCTGTATTTATCTGTCAATGTATCATTGAAATTAGAATAAAACTTAATCGATCTACTCCCTGAACAAATAAGAACCAAGAAACTCAAATAATAACAAAAATGGCAACAAACGTGTTATTCCAAGGCTGAGGTCTCTGGTAAATGACCCTGCGTTGAGCTAGAGGAAATGTCTAGCTGTGGGGGATAACCCCTCCTATTTGTGAGTTGAGGGCCCCCATTGCAGTATTCATAAAAGTCAGTGAACAAATCCATTACACACACACACACACATTACAAACATACACATATATGCACACACACACACATATATATATTCTCATTTTGGTGGGGAAAAAGGAATAAGTGAGCGAATAAAGAATAACAACTAAGTGATATAAAATCCACATTATAATAAGTATTTCTCGAGATAGGTATATCACCATGTACTTTTGCTTCTGTTTAGCTTCTCAACATTTTTAAAGTTAGCCAAACGTTATGGCTCTTCTAAAGGGGGTGAGGACTGTCTTTGGGAAACTCCCAGTCTCTTCCTGATATGTTTCTCTCGGCCTCCTCCCGTCTCCTGCCTTCTTGTTTCTCGCACTATTTCCCAAGCCAAACAGGACAATTCCTCAGCCAGGCTTACCTTCGTTTTGGTCATGCTGACGGGCAACCCTCTGGCCTTCATGTCTGTAGTCGCCTCTTCCACTGTCTGGTTTACAACCGTGTCCCGTTGTCATAAAACACTCGAAGTTTAGCAGGGTACAGAGTTTGAAATCTAATCTTATTTTGCTTTAGTATTCGCTTTACTTCGGAGTATTCTTTGCATTTCTGGAGGACCGCGGGGGTGGGGGGGGTAATCTTGGTCGAAATATATTAATTTATCCTCTAAAAACACTCTCTTCTTACCCCAGGCCTTTCGTAGAATCTCCGCCTTGGTGCTGTACCGAAGGAATTTAATTATAATTGAGTGTGGCTTTCTATCCCTGGTAGGTTTTGGGATGACCACGCGGTGCACTCTTTCGACTTCCAGCTCCATAGCCGGGGGAAGCTCCAGCACGTCCCGCAGTAAGTTTCCGACAAACTCTGTCATAGATGGGCCCTCCGGTCCTTCGGGAACGTTGTAGGTTCTGATATTGTTCCGCCATGATCTTCCCTCCAGGTCAAGCAGTTTACCTTCTTGGTGATGTATGATTTTTATTATCTTGCTCAGTATCCGTTCCACATTTTGAAAGCGGTCTTCCACCTTCTCAATGCGAGTCTCTGCCACCGCTATTTTTTGATTAACGCTGGCGAGCTCTGCCTTAATATCACGGAGCTGCTGCTTTATATCTTTCTGGACCTCCATTATTTCTTTCAGGATTTCGAAGACATTCATCGCTTCATCTGAAAGAGGCCCAGTGGCAGCCTCGCAGTGTCACTTTTTTTATTTCCATTTCTTCTCCCCATTCTTGCCCTTCTTTTCAGTTCAAATATTTTTCGAAAAATATTATATTTGATGGGTTAATGGGGCTTAATATGCATTTTTCCGGAGGAGCTAGTGACTTAAGCTGCCATTCTCGACGATGATGTCACCGGAAAACCTCTTTCTATTTCTTGATGATTGACTTAACTGTACTCCAAGGGATATTTAGTGACTTGGAAACGTTCTTATATCCATATCCTGACTTGTGCTCTTCAATAACCTTTTCACAGAGTTGCTTGCAGTGTTCTTTTGTCTTCATGGTGTAGTTTTTGCCAGGATACTGACTCACCAGCAGCTGAACCTTCCAGATACAGGTGTATTGTTACTGCAATCAATTGAAAAACCTTGACAACACACAGGTCTCCAAATCAGATCTCCATTTAGCTAATTATGTGATTTCTAAAACCAATTGACTGCACCAGTGATAATTTGGTGTGTTCTATTAAAAGGGGGTGAATATTTACTCAATCAATTATTTTGTGTTTTATATTTGTAATTAATTTTGATAGTTTTGTAGAGATCTGTTTTCACTTCGACACAAAAGACTTCTTCAGTTGATCAGTGTCAAAAAAGCCAAATGAAATCCACTGTGATTCAATGTTGTAAAACAATAAAACACAAAAACTTCTGGGGATGTGGGGGGGAGGTGAATTCTTTTTATAGGCACGGCTTTATAAGCCTTCAAATAAAAGGTAGGTAGTGAGAAAAGAATCCTTTATAAGCTTTCAAATGTATGAGATCCATGATATACTAAAACGATAGGATGACTTTTTCCCTTGTTTTCCACTTACACAGTCCCCCTCCCCCCCACCGATGATCCTGCGCCAAAGAAAAGCAATTACACTGGATACATTGTCATTTTGGTTCTGCTCAGGTGCTTGCCACCACGCACTACTGTAACCTGTAGATAAAGCCTGCAAATTAACAACTAAATACATCTTCAACAGAGCATTCATAAAATGTTTCTTAGTGACAAAGCACAGTCCGACAAGAAAATCTATTTATGGATTACTCACAATTGTACTGTTTACAGAGTCTTGTCACATACTTTCCTGATAGTTACCTTGAGTTCGAAATTGAAGTTTCATTGGTGTCATTATTGAGATTTTTGTTAGAAGACACAGAAGTGGTTATTCTGGCATGCATGCTAATGGGAGGGATAGTTGTCACTGGTGTGTTCAAACCTTCCACACCAGTGTTCAAATCCTTCAGGGAAATAACTGCTGGACTTGTGTTACTGCCATTAGTAGACCTTCCGTCAGTTCCAGTAGGAGTTCCTTCGGTTCCCATGAGACTTCCTTCTATTTCTTCAGGAACTGAAGAAAGATTTCCCACAGCATCTTCCCGAGGCTTTGGAGAAGATTTCCAAACAGTTGGATGATCTACCTGATCGGCTTTTGAGCTAATACGTTTGTACTTCCTGCTTTTAGGCTCTCTATCCTTTGTTGTGTCCTATATAAAGAGGAAAGTGTGTTTTGAATGATTAGCGTGTGAAAAGTAACTTAATTTGTAAGTAAGTTCATTTTTAAATTATTGTTACAGATAATTTGTCCTTTTGGAACAATCTTGGTTGAATTTTGATCAAGCTCCCAAATAAGTCCAATCTGTTTTTAATATTGGCCATCGTGTGTATATGTTTTAAATTTATCCTAGTGTAACAAAAAGTAAAATGAAACAGGTGAAAACAAGTTGTCAGCCAAATGTGGCAACTGATTTATCATGGTAAGTCAACCACACCTGGCATCAGAAACTTCAACTATTTGATCCTGCCAATGCTGCCACATTCGTGGTCTGAGTTCTGAAATTGGAAAAGCTATTTTCCAACTTCAATCCTAAATGATTTAGCATTGATTTTAACTTATTTTAAGTTATGTTTTCATAAAAAGATATGAGACAGGAACAGACCCTTTACCCTACGCCAATCATTGCCATCCAATTACACTAATTCTGTAGCAATTCCCATTTTTAATTTTCCCCACATTATCATAAATTGCTCTGTCACTCACCTACACACTGGGGGCAATTTACAGTGTCTAACTAAGCTATAAATAGATGAAAGAGCAAAAAATGTAGTAATTTATATTGTTAATATTGTATGCTAATAGTGTGCATAACTGGTACTGCACACTGCAGTTTAAAGCCAGATCTATATCTCACTTCTAATAATTATCTCAATTCATCATGCATGTTATACTTTAAACAAATTAAATGGAGTAGAATTAATAGCCTAACATATAACTTTGGTCAGTTACTGTATTGGATCTTGCTAATTCAGTCTGTTTAATAAATTTGAATGGAATATATTTGAATATTTTAAATATTAAATAACTCCAAATCTGTTCTACATTGGAAATAGGGACATATTATGAAGAAAACATAATCACTTTTTATTTATTTAAATATCAATCTATTATTTAGAAAATGTGGCATTTTCCTTCAAAATTTCATGAGGTAATTTAATTTTGTCTATTAAGGAAATAAACAGCTGGCACAACTGATGTGTTTCCAAATTAAATAAATTAGGGTCAAAATATTATAGTTTTAGATAAATGCATACAAAAATAGTTTCTCATAAACATCAAAATAATATTCCACCAACAAAACTACAAAAAATACATATAGTGTATGTCTCAAGTGGAAGAAAACTTTAGTCACTAATTCAGCCATGATATCATTGTTTCATTATTTATACCATTAGCAGAAAATCACTGAGCCGTGCTGTTGCCATTGCCAGTTAGGCTGTAGGAGCTAATTCTCTAGATAATACTACCTTAATTAGGGGTAGAACTGTCAAAGGTGAAACATTGAGAACAAATTATTAAGAGCTTTTAGTAAAATAAGCCTTCTAATATTGTGGAGATATCATTTAGAAGATTAGAATTTTAGTTTTCCCAACCACTGGGTTATCCCAGTAAATGAATTCCTGAATTAGACAGACTGTTTTATTAACTAGATCAAGAGATATCATAGTGGAGCTTTTAATGTTTCTCATTCTGCTCTTGCACAGTGATACCTTTCAGAACAGGGAGGTCCAATCTAAATTGCTATTGTCTTGCTTTGAACAGCATAGCACTTTACAGCATCAATGATCAGGGTTCAATTCCCAATGCTGTCGATGAGAAGCTTGTACATTCTCCCCGTAACCACATGGTTTCTTCTGGGTGCTCTGGTTTCCTCCCACGTTCTAAAAGCGTAGGAGTTAGTAAGTTGTGTGCACACCACACTGGTGTCGGAAGCATGGCAATACTGGCAGGCTGCCTCCAGGACATTCTCGGACTGTTGGTCATTGATGTAAACAACTCATTTCTCTGTATGTTCCAATGTATATGTGACAAATAATGCTACACTTCTTATCCTCTTGTGTAGCCAGGATATGTGAATCTAGTAGTATAAACTTTAGAGCTACCTATTCTTCATTTCTTAAACATGCTTATATACATCAGACGTGTGCAAACAGAAGGCAGGCCTGTGGACAGAGAATCAGTCTGTATCAGACAAGGCAGACTTAAGACCACTTTCTGGATTTGACTTGGAGACACTTAAGTATGGGGTGTAAAGCTTCCAGGGGAAAGGAAAAATATTATCCCAATACTGCGTCCAATGCTCCCAGTGTGGCCTTTTATATATTGGTGAGACCCAACGCAGATTGGGAGACCGTTTCACTGAACACCTACGGTCTTTATGGGGGATTTCAACATGCAGGTGAACTGGGAGAATCAGGTTGGTGCTGGACCCCAGGATAGGGAGTTTGTGGAGTGTCTAAGGGATGTATTTTTGGAACAGCTTGTGCTTGAGCCAACCAGGAACGAGGCTATTTTGGACTTGGTGATGTGTAATGAACAGGAATTGATAAGTGATCTTGAAGTAAAGGAGCCATTAGGAAGTAGTGATCATAACATGATGTTTTTATCTACAATTTGAGAGGGATAAGGGCAGATCAGAGGTGTCAGTGTTGCAATTAAATAAAGGAGACTACGGAGCCATGAGGGAAGAGCTGGCCAAAGTTAAATGAGCGGATGCCCTGGCAGGAAAGACAGTGGATCAGCAGTGGCAGGTATTGTTGGGAATAATGCACAAGATGCAAAATCAGTTCATCCCCCGGAGAAGGAAGGATTCAAAGGGGGGAAAGGGGCCACAGTGGTTGACAAAGGAAGTCAGAGATTGCATAGCATTAAAAAAAGGAAGTATGACAGAGCTAAGGTGAGTGGGAGGACAGATGATTGGGAAATTTTTAAAGAACAACAGAACTTAACTAAAAAGGCAATACGGGGAGAAAAAATGAGGTACGAACGCAAGCTAGCCAGGAATATAAAGGAGAATAGCAAAAGCTTTTTTAGCTATGTGAAGAGAAAGAAAATAGTTAAGAACAATGTTGGCCCTTGAAGAATGAATTGGGTGAAATTGTTATGGGAAACAGAGAAATGGCAGAAGAATTTAATGTACTTTATATCTGTCTTCACTAGTGAAGACACAAGCAATCTCCCAGATGTATGGATGGGCCAAGGACATAGGGTAACAGAGGAAATGAAACAGACTGACATTAGGAAGGAAACAGTGATGAGTAGACTGATGGGACTGAAGGCTGACAAATCCCCAGGTCCAGATGGTCTGCATCCTAGGGTACTAAAGGAGGTGGCTCTGGAAATTGCGGATGCATTGGTAATCATTTTCCAATGTTCCTTAGATTCAGGATCAGTTCCTGA
This sequence comes from Hypanus sabinus, assembly GCF_030144855.1. Lineage (NCBI taxonomy): Eukaryota > Metazoa > Chordata > Chondrichthyes > Myliobatiformes > Dasyatidae > Hypanus > Hypanus sabinus. The sequence goes on from NC_082720.1 coordinate 85,080,700, forward strand.
GGATTGGAGAATGGCTAATGTTATCCCACATTTTAAGAAAGGAAGGAGGGAGAAAACAGCGAACTATCGTCCTGTCAGCCTAACATCAGTAGTGGGGAAGATGCTAGAGTCCATTATTAAAGATGAAATAGTGGCATATTTAGATAGCAGTGATAGGATTGGTCCGAGCCAGCATGGATTTACCAAGGGCAAATCATGCTTGACTAATCTGTTGGAGTTTTTTGAGGATGTAACCAGGAAGTTAGACAAGGGAGATCCAGTGGATGTATTGTACTTCGATTTTCAGAAGGCATTTGATAAGGTCCCACATAGGAGATTGGTGGCTAAAATCAGAGCTCAGGGCATCGGGGGGACAATATTGACATGGATAGAAAACTGGCTGGCAGATAGAAAGCAAAGGGTAAAGGTGAATACGTGTTTCTCGGAATGGCAGGTGGTGACTAGTGGGGTGCCACAGGGCTCGGTATTGGTACCACAGCTGTTTATGATTTACATCAATGATTTAGATGAAGGCATTGAGAATAACATCAGCAAGTTTGCTGATGATACTAAACTGGGTGGCAGTGTGACATGTGATGAGGATGTTAGGAGAATTCAGGGTGACTTGGATAGGCTGGGTGAGTGGGCAGATACTTGGCAGATGATGTTTAATGTGAATAAGTGTGAGGTTATCCACTTTGGGAGTAAGAACAAGAAGGCAGATTATTATCTGAATGGTGTAGAGTTAGGTAAGGGAGAAATACAGAGAGATCTAGGAGTCCTTGTTCATCAGTCACTGAAGGTGAATGAGCAAGTGCAGCAGGCAGTGAAGAAGGCTAATGGAATGTTGGCCTTTATTACAAAGGGAATTGAGTACAAGAGCAAGGAAATCCTTTTGCATTTGTACAGGGCCCTGGTGAGACCACACCTGGAGTATTGTGTACAGTTTTGGTCTCCAGGGTTAAGGAAGGACATCCTGGCTGTAGAGGAAGTGCAGCGTAGATTCACAAGGTTAATTCCTGGGATGTCAGGATTGTCTTAAGCAGAGAGGTTAGAGAGACTGGGCTTGTACATGTTAGAATTAAGGAGATTGAGAGGGGATCTGATTGCAACATATAAGATTATTAAGAGATTGGAAAAGATAGAGGCAGGAAATATGTTCCAGATGCTGGGAGAGTCCAGTACCAGAGGGCATGATTTGAGAATAAGGGGTAGGTCATTTAGGACAGAGTTAAGGAAAAACTTCTCCCAGAGAGTTGTGGGGGTCTGGAATGCACTGCCTCAGAAGGCAGTGGAGGCCAATTCTCTGGATGCTTTCAAGAAGGAGCTAGATAGGTATCTTATGGATAAGGGAATCAAGGGATATGGGGACAAGGCAGGAACTGGGTATTGATAGTAGATGACCAGCCATGATCTCAGAATGGCGGTGCAGGCTCAAAGGGCCGAATGGTCTACTTCTGCACCTATTGTCTATTGTCTGTCCGCCAGAGAAAGCAGGATCTCCCAGTGGCCACACATTTTATTTCTACGTCCCATTCCCATTCTGATATGTCTATCCATGGCCTCCTCTACTGTCAAGATGAAGCCACACTCAGGTTGGAGGAACAACACCTTATATACCGGCTGGGTAGCCTCCAACCTGATGGTATGAACATTGATTTCTTTAACTTCTGTTAATGCCCTTCCTCCCCTTCTTACCCCATCCCTTATCTATCTATCTATCTATCTATTTATTTATTTATTCACTCATTCATTCCCCCACTTTTTTCTTTTTTTCTCTCTTCCTTTTTTATCTCTCTCTGCCCCTCTCACAATCATTCTTTGCCTGTTCTCTATCTCCCACTGGTGCTCCCCTCCCCCCTTCTTTATCCCTAGGCCTCCCATCCCATGATTCTTTCCCTTCTTCAGCTGTGTATCCCTTTTGCCAATCACCTTTCCAGCTCTTAGCTTCATCCCTGCTCTTCCTGTCGTCTCCTATCATTTTGGATCTCCCCCTCCCCCTCCTACTTTCAAATCTCTTACTATCTTTCCTTTCAGTTAGTCCTGACGAAGGGTCTCAGACTGAAACGTCGACAGCACTTCTCCCTATAGACGCTGCCTGGCCTGCTGAGTTCCACCAGCATTTTGTGTGTGTTGCTTGAATTACAGCATCTGCAGATTTCCTCATGTTTGTGCTTTTAAAACCACAATAGGCTGGCCAGTTTGGCAGATGTAGCGTTTGTAAATCTTTTGCTTTAACTGGAAATAACATTAACACTATAAGGTTCTAGACACATTTCCCTTCCTATCGGTTGCTACTTGAAGCTATTTCTTGTTAACGCAACAGTTTCAGAGCCTCGTCTTACCCATGACCCATGATCCAGCTCAAGTACCCATGCAACATCTGCCAAACAAGTCATCCTATAAATTAAGGTTTAATTCTACTAGCAGCAGTTTGGAGCTTCACTAATGTAGGTTCAAGTTGATCAGCAGGGTTCATCCAAAAAAGTTTCAAGTTAGGTCCTTACAGCTAGTGGCAAAAAAGATTCCCCCCACCCCACCAATAATGCAGGTTTGATTCTACCTCACATTCTAGCAACAAAATGTTATTCTCTAACTCCTGTTGCAGTCAGCAATCCTTTTTCTAAAATCACTGTCAATAAATGTTCACTCAAACAAGAGGTTTAGAATTGTAATGGAACAAAAGTAACTCACCTTTCCATGCTTTTTAGTGCATTGTTTTATAGCTAGCAGTGTCTTCTCATATTCTGAAATTTCTTTGCTGATGTTTTTACGTTTTCTAATCAACAGCAGATTATCTTTCATATCCTTGAGGACCTGAGCTTGAATCTCTGGGATAAATCTGGAAATACAAGGATATCCTTTTTCAAGATACTGCCTTACATATTGAGTGCTTCCAGCGTTTTCTGGTATCATTCGAAAATTCCAGCATCTGCAGTGTTTTTAATTAATGAAGAAATCTAAGTTAACTTCTGCAAATAACATTTAGTTTCATCACTAGCCTGATTCATTGAAGCAACATTTTCAGTTCCCAACTAGTTTGCCCTGCAGTCTATACATGTTATTCAGGTCTCCACTGGTTAGTCTGCTGGCTTTCTAAACATTTTCCAGTGCATTCCAGGACAAAGTAAGATGTATTTTCACGGTAAAATATAATTATTATCTGACAAGCATCTCAATTAACCTTTTCACAAAAATGTTCTTGCTTACAGATGTCAAAGATTTGCAAGTTTCAACAGCTCTAGGATATAATCCATCATTCTCTGTGTCTTTATTTCCCATCTCTAGCTGCTAACTCTCTTTATTTTACAAGTTTCACACACTATCTTGGACTCTTTGTCTATTCTGATTCTGTCTGCAACCCCGATATTCAGTTCTCAGAAGAGATCTCAAGCTTCATTCCCTTCCACACGAATATCAACAAATTTTGATCTCAACGTGAGTTCTACCTATTCTCCAGCAGTGTCCACCTCCAGAGACATGTCTTTAACCATGGCCCTTCACTGGCATGTTGGACCCTTTCCCTATTTTCAGAGCTGCACACTCCTCGCTGGCCTTTCATTGCAAACTGTAAGTGTGACAATTCCTATCTTATTACCACCTGAGGCTGCAGCACCCTAACCAGGATATGCTAATGGAGACAGTGATGTTGTTGCTTAGCAGACTCAGTTCTGCCTAGTGGGAGGCTCAATTACAATTCACTGGCATTTCCTAAGATCTCCCACTGGATCCCATCACAGAAAATCAGGTCTGTGTCTCTTTGGCACCTTTAGAACCTCAAGCTTTGTTCTCCTAATCCACACAGCTTGTCTCAGCCTCCACCCAATCTCACAAGCAAGCCTGCTGATATAAACGCCATTTCACACTGCTTAGCATTACTCTGAATCCCAATATTACCTCCCTTTGTCCCCACCTATGTGTGCAATATATTTAATAAAATCAACTACTTGGTTTTACTTTCTTAATCCTAACTACATAATTTTCATGAAAGTTGTGCAATTTCTTTGCATTGTCATGCACCATCACGCTGACAATTTTAGGGTATAGATCAGCAACACCGTCAGTCCTAGGATCAGCAGACCCATAGCTATGTTGACCATATCACTTCTCCTTAAGCTTTTTGTAATGACTCCATTTTATTCTTCGTTTCCATACCTTTGAATTATTTGTCCTGGCGAGCCCCCTTCCAAGTCAATCATTCTTTCCCCTCAGCCTAAGTTTCCCTATATTGAAGTTGATAGCACCCCCATCCTTTGTATTACCAGACTTTCTGCTTTCAATCCTTTCCCTCCCTTCCAGAAAACTGAAAAAAATTCCCTTGCCCTTATCTTCCACACCATCACCCTCCAATTAAGTAGATTATCTGTTGCCATTTCTGCCATGTCAGCTGCAATGTCATCAAAAAGCACATCATCCCCTTTTTTGCCAAAGGTCTGAGTACACTAGTTTACTCCTCTATCGCCACCAACAGTATTTTCGCACTTTTCAAGGCAACGTTCCTCAAGAAAGGCAAACCTCCACTTTTATCTATTCCCTTCCCATGATTACTTTCAGTTTCTGCATTTAGCAAATGTAATCTTCATTTATTACTTCTCAGAACCACTGCAAAGCTCAGGTATGAGCAGAGCAAGCTTCAAGTTCCCTGGCCCCCATCGTTTTATTTTCACCATGGATGTCCAGTCCCTATATACCTCCATCCCCCACCAGGAAGGTCTCAAAGCTCTCCGTTTCTTTTTGGATTCCAGACCCAACCATTTCCCTTCTACCACCACTCTCCTCTGTCTAGTGGAATTGGTCCTTACTCTTAATAATTTCTCCTTTGGCTCCTCCCACTTCCTTCAAACTAAAGGTTAGCCATGGGTACCCGTATGGGTCCCAGCTCTGCCTGCCCTTTTGTTGGCTTTGTGGAACAGTCCATACCGTGGAACAAGCCTATACTGGTATCCGCCCCCCACTTTTCCTTCGCTACATCAACGACTGCATTGGCACTGCCTCCTGTACGCATGCTGAGCTGGTTGACTTCATCAACTTTGCCTCCAACTTCCACCCTGCCCTCAGATTTACCTGGTCCATTTCCGACACCTCCCTCCCCTTCCTTGATCTCTCTGTCTCTATCTCTGGAGACAGCTTATCTACTGATGTCTACTATAAGCCCATGGACTCTCACAGCTACCTGGATTATTCCTCTTCCCACCCTGTTACCTGCAAAAATACTATCCCCTTCTCGAAATTCCTCTACCTCCGCTGCATCTGCTCTCAGGATGAGGCTTTTCATTCCAGGATGAAGGAAATGTCTTCCTTTTTTAAAGAAAGGGACTTACCTTCCTCCACCATCAACTCTGCTCTCAAACACATCTCTCCCATTTTCCACACATCTGCCCTCACCCTATCCTCCCACCACCCCATTAGGGACAGGGTTCCTCTTGTCCTCACCTACCACCCCACAAACCACTGGGTCCAACATATAATTCTCCGTAACTTCTGCCACCTCCAACGGGATCTCACTACCAAGCACATCTTTCCCCCCCTTTCTGCTTTCCGCAGGGATCGCTCCCTATGCGACTCCCTAGTCCATTCATCCCCCCCCCCCCCAATCCCTTCCCACCAATCTCCCTCCAGGCACTTATCCTTGTAAGCAGAACAAGTGCTACATCTGCCCTTACACTTCCTCCCTCACCACCATTCAGGGCCCCAGACAGTCCTTCCAGGTGAGGCAACACTTCACCTGTGAGTCGGCTGGTGTGGTATACTGCGTCCGGTGCTCCTGGTGTGGCCTTTTATATATTGGTGAGACCCGACACAGACTGGGAGACCGTTTCGCTGAACACCTATGCTCTGTCCACCAGAGAAAGCAGGATCTCCCAGTGGCCACACATTTTAATTCCACGTCCCATTCCCATTCTGATATGTCTACTCATGGCCTCCTCTACTGTCGAGATGAAGCCACACTCAGGTTGGAGGAACAACATCTTATATTCCATCTGGGTAGCCTCCAAACTGATGGCATGAACATTGCTTTCTCTAACTTCTGTTAATATCTCTCCTCCCCTTCTTACCCCATCTCTAATTTTTAATTTTTAATAATTTTTTTCTCTTTCCCTCTCACAATAACTCCTTACCTGTTCTCCATCTTCCTCTGGTGCTCCCCTTCCCCTTTCTTTCTTCAAAGGTCTCCCATCCTATAATACTCCCCCTTCTCTAGCTGTGAATCCCTTTTGCCTATCAACTTTCCAGCTCTTAGCTTCATCCCTCCCTCTCCTGTCTTCTCCTATCATTTCGGGTCTCCCCCTCCCCCTCCCACTTCCAAATCTCTTACTATCTCTTCTTTCAATTAGTCCTGACGAAGGGTGTGGGCCTGAAATGTCGACAGTGCTTCTTCCTATAGATGCTGCCTGGCCTGCTGTGTTCCACCAGGATTTTGTGTGTGTTGCTTGAATTTCCAGCATCTGCAGATTTCCTCGTGTTTGCAGCCCATACATTAACCTTCTTCCTAATCATCCCAACCCACTTCCCACAGCAAGCATCTCTCCTTCTCAAATATCCAGACGAAGGGGCTGATAGAGACATAAATACTAGTTTCCTCACTGCACTTGGTTCATGACTTGCTGGTAACCAGGTAGAGAGAAAAGGGATCGCATATGATCATAGTTTTAAAAAATTGAACTCCGCAAATTGATGTTATTCTCTCATTTCTTAGTAGATTTTTCTTGAATCATTTAGAAAGAAATTAATAGTAATGTTTGAAATATCAACTAAAATAGTTTTCTTTCTCATTTAAAAGTCCTCACTTTTCTGAGAATCCATCTGCTGTGAAATATTCGTGTTTTAGAAGCTCTGTGGATGAAGCTCTCTTGTCTGCATCCATCTGTAAGCATTTCTGTAAAAACATCATGTTTCCAATCAATCATTACAACGAAAAAAAAAATTCTAACCATGGCGAACTAAAAGCTCCGATTTTAACAAATAAAGCACAAAACAGGTAATGTTCTCAAATGTTCTCAAAAGCTGCAGCTTTCTGTCCAGAATTCAGCACCTTTATTCAGGACTCGTTAAATGAAACCATTTCAAATGGGTTCCTCACTTTATGAAGGAAACTTAACCACATAGAAGATATAAAGGCACTTCATTCACATGGCTCTACATTAGTTCATTAGTTCAGTAAATCGCACGTTCCTCTCCAAGTCAGACATTGTGACTTCAAGTTCTACTCCAGAGGCCTGAGTACTGCTACGTAGATCGCAGCGACAGATTCGACCACCTCTTCCAGTCAATAAAATTGATGCACCATCAATAACTCACACTGAGACGTAAGGCGAGATATCGGCTTTTATTGACTGGAAGAAGGAACCAGGAGTGAGTGTCTATCATACAATGTCTTGGAGACTGAGGCCGAGCGTCAGGCCGCAGATCTCCTTTATACAGGGGCCTGTGGGAGGAGCCACAGGAGCAGTCAGCAGGGGCGTGTCCTGACAGGCACATAGTTCACCACAAGTACAAAACTCTAAACTTGCATTCTAGTGCAGTACCTAATTTGTACTGAATTATTGAACATAAGAAATAGGAGCAGGAGTCGGCCATCCAGCCCATCAAGCCTGCCCTGCCATTCAATAAGATCATGGCTGATCTGTCTGTAAACTCAGCTCCATCTACCTGCCTTTTCCCCATAACCTTACTATGTAAAAATCTATCTAACTGTTTCTTAAATATATTTAGTGAAGAAGCCTCAACTGCTTCCCTGGGCAGAGAATTCCACAGATTCATCACTCTCTGGGAAAAACAGTATCTCCTCATCTCCATCCTAAATCTTCTCCCCTGAATCTTGAGGCAATGTCCCATAGTTCTAGTTTCACTTACCAATGGAAACAACTTTCCTACTATCTTATCTATCCCTTTCAAAATTTTGTATGTTTCTATAAGATCCCCTCTCATTCTTCTGAATTCCAGAGAGTATAGTCGCAGGCGACTCAATTGGAGTTGCTTTTGTTTAGCTGAGGTCCTGTCTGCCTTTTGAAGAGTATGTAAAAGTTTTCTTTGTACTATTTTGAGGATAAAGGGAATTATCTTCATTTTAAAGTTTGAGAATATTTACTTCTCAATCAACATTTAAAGAATACTGATTCTGTAGTCGATAATTGCTGTTTGTAGAATCTCGCAGTATTATTTCCTAAATTGCAGTTGTGACCAGAATTCAAAAGCACTTAATTAGTTGTAAAATTCTTTGGGACATCCTAACGTCAGCAATAAAACTATATTCTTTCTTTCCCATATGTCACCCAGAGACACCCAAATCAATATGAAGTCTGGTGACTCTTGCTACTTAAACGAAAACAGTAGTACATTTGCACAGACCAACATCTCCAGAATTACAAGTTAAATAAAGTTATTCTGCTATTGGGAATGTTGGCGAACATGCTAAAAGTGGACAGATGTAAACAATTCTCTACTCCACAAATGGTACAACGGGGTCTTTTATAGCCACTGACTGTATGATTGAGAGTAGGGTATGTGACTGCCTCCAATAAAACTCTGCACGAGAATGTGACCGTGGGAATGTGAGAGCATACATTACTCTCTGTAGGTTTGTGAAAATGGGCCAAATGTCAGAGAGACAGCATTCGTGCACTTATGAATGGACAGGCATGAATGTCAATAATTTATAGGTCTTTGGATATCTGACATTTCAGGCAGTATCTTAGAAACATGGGATTTTTGGATCTGTTTTCACATTTCTGTATTCTGTGCATGGATTTAAAAGTTGATTCTGAAAGTCTGCTGTTCTCCAGTAGACACAAGGTGATCATTTAATTGCATGAAAGATATGCAGTGGTCTGGAACTAATGCACGCATCTAATCTGGAAATAATGCTGAGTTAGCAGGTGCATCTGCACCACTGTTAATTTAGCTTCACCATATTGTCAAGCTCAGTATCTCCTCCCAGATGGCGGTGCTGCAAAAGCTAAGGTTATGATGTCAGAATCACATTCACCAGAGACCACTGAGTTGCAATAGCGGGAAGTTCAGCCATCTGAATACAGATGGTGGGCACCTGCAACACTTGGGGGCACGTCTTGGCACCTGTTTAAAGGCAATGGGTTGTAAGTGTGGAGCCTGCTGCTTTGCAGAATGCACTCTCTGTCTCTGTCCCCTAACAAATTGACAGCTCACTTCTAAGAATTATAAGGATTTTGAATATCCACATGAAAAATATCACCACTGACATTAAAGATCTAGTTTATGCATCAGTTTCAGTCTCTTTGCCTGGACTCACACTGGTATTGCAGTAAGAAATAGGATAAGGTTAAAGACAGTAGGAATAAACCCCCTGTCAATCCCCCCCCCTCATTTTATTCCCCTCCCCACACACCACACCTTTGGTTCCTTTACCCATCATTTCACTGTTCCTGCAGTGAAGATTTAAATGGAATTTCATGACACAATAAAGGAGAAACTTTGACGGAGCTCAATGGTTTCCAAGTTCAGCCGTTTGTAATAAGTAACAGTAGCTGAGTGAGAAACGTGAGTAAGCACTGTATTCTCCTTTCAATCACTGGGTAGTATTTTGTGAACTGAAACCCTCTTTTAAGGAAAACTTAGTTGTCACAGAAGACGTCCTACTGATATTTGATGATTATTCATCACCTCAAACACTTTTACCTTCACCAGCAGAGTCAACAAAGGATTACATTTTGCCAGCTTCTTTTCTGGTGATTCTGGTCTCTGGACGTCTGGTAGACATACCCCGGCAAATATAGGATTTTTGCTAAAAAGACTCTTGAGGCGTGGCGTTAAGTTTCCTGATCAAAGTAAAGAATGCAGATTAAAATAAGGCAGCTCAGAAGTTAGCTCACATTAATAATTAAACTGTGTGTCCTCAAACAGATCATTATTAATCTGAATTAATACATAGCTAATTGACCATTATTTCATCTTTACCCCAAGCGGCAATTTTGCACTTGGCCCTTTATGGGCCACATTTTGTTGCAGAAATAATGATAACAATCAAGCATTCTAAAATTCCTGGTAACTCCGCTTCCCTAATTAAAAGCTGTATACCAAAAGTTGCTGATTTTACAGAGGAGGCTTATCAAAATATTTCTAGAGAGTTATGGCTATGAAAAGATGCAGCAGTTACTTTCTTTGTAGCAAAAGAGATAGAGGAGAGACTTCACTAAGGTGTCCAAAATTGTGGGAGGCCAAGAAAAGATGAATACAAATGACATTTCTCTCTTGGCAGTGAGATCAGTAATTAAGGGGCATTCTGTATATTTTTCATCGGTAGAATAATCAGGAGATGTGGGTTTTTTTAATGTACTGTGTGTGAAGGGTTGGAAGGTGGAAGGGATGGAAGGTCTGGACTCCCTGCTTGAGAGGGTGGTGGAGGCAAGAGGTACTTGGATAGGAGCTTAAAGTCTTACTGACAGGGATACAGAGAAAACTGATCTGGGAAGTGGGAGTAAACTAAATAATTTCTTTTGATGTGGACTCTGTAGACCAGCTGATCTGTTTTTGTGCTGATTAAGAAGATTCTAACATTCATCCAATTGCTTCCCAAAGGTGTACATTTGGCTCCTATCAAATATATGCTGTATTCATCTCACAATTGAACTAATTACTGTAGGAGATTCATTAATTATCTCAACACTTCTATTTTCATTTTTACCCTACATTCCCTTGCTACTATCCAATCTTTCTTCCTTCTATTTTGTTCTCGTACTAGACTATCATCACTTACGTCCACGGTGATGAAGTGCTTTGAGAGGTTGGTGATGAAACATACCAACTCCTGCCTGAGAAGTGACAGGGATCCATTCCAATTTGCCTACCATCACAATACGTCAACAGCAGATGCCATCTCATTGGCTCTTCACTCAACACTGGAATATCTGGACAGCAAAGATGCACACATCAGGATACTCTTTATCGACTATAGCTCGGCATTCAATCCCCTCAAAACTAATCAATAAACATCAAGACCTTGGTCTCAATACCTCAATACCTCATTTGCATATCCCAATCAGTTCAGATTGGCAGCAATGTCTCCTCCACAATCACTATCAGTACAGATGTACCACAAGGCTGTGTGCTCTACTCACTTTACACTTATGACTGTGAGGCTAAGCACAGCTCCAATGCCACATTTAAATGTGCTGACAACACTACTGCCATTGGCCGAGTCAAAGGTGGTGATAATTAACCTCATTGACCTCAGGAGGAGGACACCAGAGGTTCACGAACCAGTTCTCATTGGGGGATCAGAGCTGGAGAGGGTCAGCAACTTCGAATTTCTTGATGTTATCATTTCAGAGGGCTTGTCCTGAGCCTGGCACATACAATAAATGCCATTATGAAGAAAGTGCCTCTATTTTCTTAGGTTTGGAATAATTCAACATCATTTAAAACTGTGACAGATCTCTATAGATGTGGAGAGGAGTATATTGACTGTTTGGATCACAGCCTGGTATGGAAACACCCCTGAACAGAAAATCATACAAAAGTAGTGGATACGGTCCAGTCTATCACAGGTAAAGCCCTCCCCGCCATTGAGAACAGCTACGTGAAGCGCTGTCGCAGGAAAGCAGCAATCATCATCAAGGTCCCTATCAATCCAGGCCATGCTGTCTTCTCATCAGGAATAGATACAGGAGCCCTGGGACCCACACCACCAGGTTTAGGAACAGTTATTACCTCTCAACCATCAGGCTCTTGAACCAGAGGGGTAACTTCATTCACTCCATCACTGAACTGTTCCCACAACCTTTGGACTCACTTTCAAGGACTCTTCATCTCACGTTCCCAATATTTATTTTTTTCTCAGCTCAAGCTAGTAAAACCTGAGTTACAGACATAGCCAAACAGCCCAACACACATATTTCTCAATTGATAGGAACTTTCAGACCATTCTAGTGGTGTTTAGTGTTGTTGCTTTCTGAAGATTTACATAACTATCGCTGTGTTGGCCTAATTGTTTAATCCTATTGTGTAGTGACTTTGGATGATACCAGTTGTAGATATTACTATCAGGACAATGTGTACCCTGTTCATGTTCCAAAGTCTTTCAATTTCCTCTTTCAATTCAGCATATTTCCGGTGTTTTCCACTTATTAATTTCTGTATGTTATGTGAATTTGGAATGGCTATATCTATTAAGTAATGTCCTGTAATATTTCATCTGGACAGTTATTATGGATTGTCCTATCCATAATAATGGATTGGTCATAATATAATTTGTATGACTCTGCTCGAAAACTGGATTAGGCTTGTATTTATAGTATAGAATAGTGTCTTTTAAATCAGGATTTTGGTAAACATGATTGTTCCTGTGTAAGTAATTAGACAGAGTTAAGCTGCTTCAGGATCCTGTAACATGTTGGATCTTGGCATTTTCTACATTTATTGTCTTGAATTTGTTGGTATTTTATTTTGTATTTTGATGATTTTTTTTGTGTTAACCACCTGGTCCTATAGTGCCACCAGGAACCCTGTTTCAGGGAAGACGTCTCCAACTCTGAGCCAGGCGTTTGGCACGTCCTTGTCGACATTAAGTCAGCTCAGATCGTGGAGATGTCTTCCATGTAGGGTGGTGCTCTTCCATTGGTTAACTTTTTCGTCTCTAGTCATAATTTCTTCATTTCTCTGGGCTGCACTTTCGTTTAAGTTTCATGATGTGTACTTCTTATCAAAATTGTATGAGCTCAAGTGGAGTGCTCAATCCTGTTTTCATTGATGAAAATATACCCTTGGAAGTTTTATGTGACTGTTGCGTAATTTTTACGTATTTTATTTCTCTTCCTCTTTTTGTCCTACGTAGTGTTAATCTAAGTGTGTTTAAGTGTACACAGTATTTTCTAAAATTTGTTGTTTCAGTTCTTATTTTTCTTTGTAAATTTTCCAGATTGATTTTAGACCAAAATATTGTGTCAAAAGAATATGTTAATATGGGAATAGTGAACATATTTGTTGTGCCTTTGTTATATTTTTACTATTGAGC